>NW_015373895.1:74774-258058 GCF_001272555.1 Dufourea novaeangliae | reverse complement strand
TAAATCAGCGCCAGAGACCGGTGATGACATCTAGTGACGCAAGGACTGAAGGGGCCCCGACTTTGCCCGGCCGCAGTCGCATTATTATATACGAGGGGGTTGGTGGCGTAGGGGGGCATCGCATACCGTCCTAATATACCGGCCTACTGTGCGCCTTTGTCAGCCCGGTGAGCCTTTGTCGTTGAGAAAAGCCGACGGACTGTATATTACGTTGCGTTGGTAATACGGCAGGAATGTCTGCTTGTCTTTGCTGCCGTGCTCGGATTCGCCGCGGTGACCTTGGCCAGGACTGGGCTGCCGTGAGGCGGTTCCGAGGTAAAATTTTGCCAGAGAGATTTCGTCCAGAGGGGGTAGGGAAAAGTGGCTATGAGTGGTATTCTGCGAGTTTCGATTCGATCGAACCAACAAGGTAATAGAATAATGGCTCTCGAGATATATGGATTTACGTGGGAGTGTAATTACTTCACTTGGTTTATTTTAGTAATTGACACTGATTTTGGAAGGACGCGGCTTCAGATTCTTAAACATAAATTCTGTGAATTGATGCGCTGGTTCTTCTGTGTTAACCTTAAAGCAATCTTGTGAAAATCACACTATATACCATTTGTCTTTAATAAGATTATATTGTTCGTATGCTGTTTAGGTACTGTTTTCGATTCCTACAGTTGTTTTCGGTTACTTTGTACTAAGCCCGGATTAAGATTTTTGAAGTCCGGGACTGTCAAACCTTCTTGGACCCCTTTGGTTGAAAGCGGGGGGTGGGGGGCAATTTTTGTAATAAAACATACATAACATAATTTGTTATGGATAACGAATTGGAGGGCTTAGAAGGGGAAGAGTCTTAGCCCTGGCCCCTCTCCCCCTTGATCTGACGCTGCTTTGTACGTACTGTATGTATGAGTAACGAAATATATACTTTTCTTGTCTAAAATAAAAGCGTAAATCATTAAGCACAGTAGCTAAATGTCTACAAATATTGAATAAGTAATTTATTGAATGGGATAGGTCTGGGCGGTCGGTGGCCAGGTATATCTCTCAGACGTCTTTGTTTGACCGTCTTGCCCTACTGACACCTTCCTGTAGTCTTCACCGTTCGGTACACCTGTACTTTTATAATATGCAATAGCGTTCTAACGACTTTATACTTTTAAGGGGACTTTCTCATTAAAAATTAAAAATAAAGACACTTTTTTAATATTTCTTTATAAAAAAACTATTATATTTAGAAACATAATTTCCTTTGGACGCTATTATATATATTATTAAGAACATAAAGAAATTTTTTTCTAGCACTTTTAGTTCACCACGAACGCTGTAGAGGGCGTCTTCCAAAAGGCACGTTTTAATCGGTGAGACACTTTGCAGACGTCCTGTAAAAAATTAAGTAAAAATTCAAACGGGATTCTATTCGTGAGACTTAAAACTCGAATAATTCTTTTTTTCATAGAATAAACCTCTAAAAGTTCATAAAACTACCCCTCCCTTTTTTATACAGGGGTAAATTGCCCCCAAAAAAGAGTGATTTTTCGAATTTTTCGGAAAAATATGTATAAAACGATAAAAAATACAAAAAATAAAATATTTTAGTGGTTTCTTGTCTAGTTTTAAGTCTCACGAATAGAATCCCGTTTGAATTTTTACTTAATTTTTTACAGGACGTCTGCAAAGTGTCTCACCGATTAAAACGTGCCTTTTGGAAGACGCCCTCTACAGCGTTCGTGGTGAACTAAAAGTGCTAGAAAAAAATTTCTTTATGTTCTTAATAATATATATAATAGCGTCCAAAAGGAATTATGTTTCCAAATGTAATAGTTTTTTTATAAAGAAATATTAAAAAAGTGTCTTTTTTTTTCAATTTTGAATGAGAAAGTCCCCTTAAGTCTAAGCCACTTTTATGCATATCGTTTTTTCTAGTATACATAGTATGTCTTAAAATTTCTATGATAATATTTTGTCAGGAATGCTAATAGTGCTATCCCTTGTTTAACATGCATAGTTTGTACGATACATGCTGCTAACTATTTGCAAGATGTGGAATTTTTTCAAATCAATTTCATTATTAGCGTATAACGAGATATCATTTATCAACTAATCTATCGATCAATTTTTAGCTAAAAGTCAAGAGAAAATCCCTATTAATATTTTAATTCGGTTGTACTACCCTTAACTTATATTCCTTAAAAGTTTTGCTTAAAAATTCATAAATTTATCGAAGGTACAGCCTACAATAGACACCTAGTCGAATGGTCCCTTGCGCGCAGGAAAAACCTTAAAAGCGTTTTTCTCAAAATGGTGTTTTTATAAGCAGTAACCACTATATCTAAAAATTTAATTGACCGATTTACTTGACATTTGGCATAGAAATTCTTGATATGATTATCTAATTTCTATTGCAGAATTTTTTGAAACATCTTAGTTTATTATGTATAAATTAAAGAAGTTCACATTTTTAGTCATGAAGTCGACTTCTATGTTCAAATGTCCACCATTTTGTAAAAATTGAAAAAACAAACCAGTTCCTTTTACCTACTTTAAGAATAATTTTTCACGAACGTATTTCTTGCAAAACAGTCGTGCGAAAACAGCTACCATGCTGCTTCTTCGTCGAATTTTGTAATGAAAATTCGACATTTATAAACAAAAATATACCCTTTCCAATGCATTTAATGTTTCTTAATAAATAAAAAATGTTCCACTAAAAGAAATTCTTGAAATCCATCCTAATTTTTCCCCTCGTAAGTGGATGTGTAGCCCCTTGAGATATTTCGCTAAAATTTGTTGACGAAAGTAAGCCACGGGAATGACAGAACCAAGCAATCCGTGAAACGTAACGTGTTTCTGGGATGGTCAGAGATGCAGAAACGTTCGATGCTGCGGGCCGGGGACCGCCTTCGAACCAGCGTCCTGGGTGTCCCGATGGAGAGGTGTCCCGGCCGGATTGGAAGTGCGCGTGGACAGAGATAAATCGTTTCATCGATGGATATCAAAGGACCGCGATACCGGATCCGGCCGGCTCTCGCAGGCATACCGTGGTTGTACAGAGAGCCATTTGTGCGTTAAATCGAAACGTTCGGCGAAATAACGCGGCTCCCGATTGCGACAAAGGATATTACTGGTGTTGCCGGGAGTGTTGTCCATCCACAGTGTACGGTCGCCGGACTATTTCGAATCTTTGCCTCGTGTCTCGTCGAATAGCTGGACCGGCTTTGAAAATTTATTGAATTTTCCAGTGTTCGAGAACGTTCGGGAAAGCGACCATTTTCGATGTTAACTGCAAAAGTTAAGGACAGAGAAAATTCGATACTACTTTATTCAATACCTATCTACTTTTATCTTTATCGTTTTTTGTTTTTAGAAATTGAGTTAACGTGTGGAAACTGGACGTTAAGGTACTAACCACCTTTTTTGAATTTACTGTGCTTCCTCGATGCAGAATGATTTCTCAAAATGGAGGTACTTATGTTTTAATGACATTAAACATTCCATAGTTTAAGTATTGTAATATAAGTAGTAGGCATTCAAATGTAAAAAAAAAAAGAACGATACGGAACTAGTACTTAAGTGAAAGTACAATAGAGCGTACCGTATCCGAACTATTAGAGAGACACAGATGTTAGGATAGCAGAACAATCACTTTTTTGATACTGAACTTCATTTATTTAAATGGAGATCAAGAAAAGTAACAGCTCGTTGATTGGACAGTTTCAGACGATCGAGGCCATTGTCAATAATGAGGTGCATATTGTAACAAGTTATAAAAACATGCAAAACTATGTTTTGCTACATAGTGTATACGCAGCTTTAGTTTCATGTTGAATTATTCTGATCAAAATTAATTTCGATCAAAAAGAGAAAAGTATATATTATACGTACGCACTATCCATATACAAACAACAACACAAAAAGGCATCTATTGGCAGTAGACACTCTTTTAGAAAGCAGAACGTTCGGATATCGGAGTATTTGGGTACCACTATCTAGTGTATTTCTTTCTAAAAATCTGTCGCAATCTTCAGATAACGTAGCGCAGTTCACGCTGCATCAGGGACCGATCTTCATGGCGTGACGTCGCCCCAGCATGGCCGTTTTTGCGGGACCGGGCTCCAACTCGCCATAATATGATTATAATATGACAACGCGCTTTTAATTCCCGGCATGCCTCCCCCCATCCGGTGCTAGTCATACGACCGCGATACGTTTATAGTCCGGTTCGCTTGCTGCGCCGCCTGGTTCGGTTGTTGCCACTAACAGGTGTCTCCGATATGGCATGTTGTTCCTCGTGCCAACCCCAGCACCCCGCGTCGTCCAACGCCATAACGAGTCTGACACCGGGGACGACTTTTACGTACCCCCGTCGTTCACCTCGGCTGGAAACAAGCGCGGTTTGCTGTGCCGCGATTCGTAGAAACTGGTGAAACTCGCGGGGTTTTGCTCGGTGAATTGTGGGGGGGCTGTTTTGGACGTCTGTTTTTCAGTTTTGTGAGAAACGTCGAGCTATACGTCTTTGAATCGTGGTCATAAAAAAGCTATACGTACCGATGCCCCGAAGAAAGAGAAAACTTTGAGAAGTTTGAATTCGGTTCGATGTTTGGGAAATATATAGCTGTGTAATACCATAAAAACGTAAAGCAATAAACCAATGCAGGTGGGACAGTGGTTCGTGCACAAGTAAGGGCAAACTATGTAGCAAACAATAGGGTTTCCTTTTGTAATCGCTCTTATAATTTTCCATCAAGTATACAGCAAAACTTTATTCCTTCTTTTATGCAATTTTCGCAGGTGGTAGTTATATTTTTGACGGATACAATAAAACGATTCTTTCTGTAAATGTATTACACAATTCCTGTCAATGCCATAATGAAAGTGCTACTTGTTCCTCGTTTAAAAATTCGACATTTTTGAGAAACTAGTTTATCACAGATTTCACCAAGCGATTCAACGATTTACGGGAAAATTCTTCCTCGAATCTACGATTTCTCCGCGTTGTCCAGCCAGGTCCTCGACACCCGTGATGCTCTTTTGTAAGTGGCCCCGAAAGGGTTGAAGTCGTTTCAGTTCATTGTCGGCCGGGACCGTCAATAACAGACCGTTCGGCCGGATTCCGTCGCCGAGAAATATCTGGATCCGGGTATAAAGGACAGGTGGCGAGCTGGAAGAAGACAGTCCCCATATCCCTAACCAAGCCGCGGAGGAGAAAGACGCATATCGGGAGGAAGGATGACAGTCGGAGGGCTCCAGATAGATAATGAGGCTGACAGGGAAGGGGATCGGGCCGGATGGGAAAAGGGAACACGATTGCGAGGATGGATTCCTAACCTGAGCATCAGCAGCATCAGCCCAAGACCTAGACGTCCTGGTGGAGTGCAAAGTGTAACAAATCCAGCTTTCACCCGGGCCAGACAGGGAGACAATTTATGTGGCGCATGTTTCGTTTCGTTCGAAGGCCGATCCCCGATGCTACGACAACGAGAAGTCACTCTGACTGTCTGACTGCGAGCCTATTCCACGGCAGCATGCTTGACTCCGCGTCGGTGAAATCCCACGCGTGGAACTGTGATGGGTGTCCTGCATCCTGCCACATCCTCGCGACCGATACCTGCGTGTTCCGTGGTGTAATCTGGACCCAATGGAACTATGACTTCTCGTACGAATTTCCTTGTTAGGCAGCTATGAAGACGCTAATGAGCTCGGATCAAGCGATATAACAGTCTGAAGATAATTCTTGAAAATTCTTTATTTCATGTATTGAATAACAATTCTACTGGAACGCTGTACACCTTTTAGATAATTCTTAATATTTCCATATGGCTACTATAATACCAGTATTATTGCCTAGTATATTATGGATAACTACATCGTACCTTTTTTATTATTTTGAAACATGTTTGTTTAGATTTTTTTTCAATACTTCTTAGTTTGTTAATACTTGTGTAAATTTTCTAACACGATATACAGGGTGCTCATTTCAACTCGAGCAAACTAACTTCCCTGTTTGTCTTATATTTCTATAACCCTTCAATAACACGGCTATAACGTTTTATTCTAAAATTCTTTAAATAATTTTGTGCGAACAATAAAAGAAGCGAATGCACAGAAATCGATGTTTTAAAATTAATAGTTGCTCATTCTGAGAAGTACTTATACTCGATTACCCGCGTCTATCCTTCATTGAAATATTTACAAACACTATCAAAAGCTGGAGTATGATATGTTTAACCATGCTCGACTCTCCGTATTTTTAAATTGAGTGTTGATTTCCTTTTATCTAAAAAAATAAACTAGTAATTCACATGATGTAAAATCAGAAGTTCCGATAACCATTAAATTCACTATACGAACTTTTGTTCGAATATTATCTTGGACCACTTACTTTCAAGGAATAACACGTTTCCTCTAATACCTTCAAAAACTCACATTCCAATCGTGGATTCACAGAAAGCCTGCACAAGTTCGTCCTAATTAGTCTTCCCGAAAATTCTCTTTATAATCATTTTTGAATATACGATCACCGAACTGCATAATTCAATCTAAAGGGCAGAGCATGGATCGTTTCATGTCAAAGCAGCAACGGTGCAACGCTTAGGAACCGGCCGTTTGTCAACAAGGTGCAGCCAGGAACAGGTTTCCGCTGCGCAGTAATGGCGTCTTCGCCCTGTTAATTGGTATTTATTATAATTGGTGCTCATACTTGCTCACGGCACGAGATAAGCTGTCCCGGAGAGATGGACTGGACGAAGCCATCGCTTTTTGGAGACAGTCTGCTCGATGATAATTCCATAACGAGTTAGGGGGGGTCCCCCATTAACGCACGGCAAATGCGTGGCCCATGAAAGTGACGCCAGTTCGTGGGAAAAGGAGAATCAGGAATGAGACCTCAGAACGGTCCTTCACGCCCAGGTAGGTGCTAACCTTGGGGGGTGGTGCCTTTTGGGAGCTGAAACGCGTCGAGAAAGGGCGTGATTTGACGTCTCGATCCCTAGTGCCATAATTCACTGGGCTGGCCCACCTGGAAGATTGGTCGTGGGGATAGTTTAATTGACCACTTCCGACCCTAAAAACTTTTATCTCCTTGGGGGCGACATGCGCCGAAAGATTCGTACGTCCGTGAGGGATGGTTTTATTTGCTTTAACGAGACTGAGATGAATGTAATTTCTTTTCGAAAGATTGTTACATGATTTAACAATATATCTAAACAAGCGTGTTGTTTGGATATATTTAAAGAATCAAGTGTCACGAATACGTTTAATGCTATTATTACGTGAATTTCTGTTTCGTTTCAATTTGTAGGAATTACTGAAGAAACAGTGTAATGCGTTATAGAAAATTGCGTTATAGAATAATTCATCGAGTATGTTAATGTAAAATGTTAATGAAAACCACTTTAATTAGGAGTAGTAAATAAATATATAAGTATGTACCATGATCGCTCCTAGTGGTAATCGGTACTGTATATTAAAAGCAACTTCACATGAAAAAAGTAATAAACAAACTACTTTTACCCAAACATTCCACATTTATTAATATAAGAATGAAAATTTAACTACTTCGTAGGGAATTTAATACATACTGACGTCGACCCGATATGGTTGATGTCGTGATTAAGATGCACCAGACGATGTTCCATTGAAATCACATCATTGAACAACTTGATTTCCACAAAATCAGACATTGGAACAACTAAAAAACAACGGACATTTCAGATGTTACGACCTAATGTAATAGTATAACATAATTTCTTCTTATCTTAATTTTTATTTTTACTCTAGTGCCATCTAATCATAACAAATAAGAACTTTATACTAATAAATGAAAACGATTAGAATGTGACGAAGAACTATAAGAAAAAAAATTGAAAAAAAAATCAAATTACCAGTATTGCAAACATCACAGATTCTTTGTGTGCTTTCAGTCACAACACGATGATTATACACCGAATTTTTATGCAAAATAAAAGTTTCTACAGTAATTGGTGAAGACAGGAGCAATTGTAGAAATTTATTTTCCTTCTTAAGCATCTTATTGGGTTCAGAATAAAAAAAAAACTGGTTGGATCCAACGAAAGTTAGGCTAGGTTACCCTACAGGCTATAAATTCATAAAATCTGCAGTCTAACGATGATACTCTAATTGTACCACTACACTAAATCAACTTCGATTAGTTTAAAGTATGTATACCTAATAAAATAGTACATACATGCATTAAAAGCTTTTCACGAGTAAACCGTGATCGCACCGGAAACTCGTCGATTGACAATATTCGATCAGGCCATTATTGAACCACGACCGAACAATTAACACAAATCAAAGGCTATCATCCACGACCGTCATACCACCACTATCTTTTACCACAGAAATCGCTACGGCAGCTAATATACTTATGAATACTAATAAACCAATTAAAAAGGACGACTCCGAGTCTGGAGCGCAAGATGTAAAGAGAAGAGCACCAAATGAGCTTGCTCCGCCAAAAAAAAAAAAAAAACGTACCGGAACGGATGTGAAGAGAGGAACGCCGGTTCGAATATTACGTATCATCGCGTATCTTTATTACACGAGTGCATTAGTCGGTATCCAACTAAGGCGTTAGTTTATAAGCAACGCACACCTGCGGTAGCAGGATACGTCGCGGGAAGGATGAAGAAAAGCTGTAACGGTATCAGAACGGAAGGTGTTCATAATTGTGACGTCGTCTAATGCTCATAATGCCATACCAGGCGATGGAGACTTGAATGGGAGCTAATTCCTGAAGCTGCTGTCTTCTATTATGGCCCAAGTGTTCTTTGTAGTGAACGGTCTGGGGAGGCAGTTTCTTGGGAGCACTACCGGTTACGGGTTAGAGGTAAAACTAGTTGAACTTGCGGTTTAATGAATGAAGAGGAAAATGACTAAAAAGTTCAAGGCTAGAAGACAAGGTTTCCTTTCGCGTACTCTTTCTGGATCAGTTTTTACAAACAGTTAGGATTCACGTCTACAACTGCTAATACGGATCGTGTTTAACAGCGATATATATTCATATTTAAAAACCACTTACGAATCGACATTTATTTTCAATCAGAGCGAGAGTATTTAGTATTTCTTCACGATGAGAGCCTCTAAAGAAAAACACCTTATTATTGTGTAATATTTTTTCTAACAAATTTATAAATCAGCATTTGCAAATCCACTTACGTAGTCTCATGCGTGTTTATAACGCGCCTGGAAGTATTGTATTATTGCCAGTTACATAATAAGAAAATATCCCACCAATACATATGTATAACCGGTTATGTATTATATTTTTTTCTAGAAATTATTCCTAAGCACTGTTGACTGAAACTGTAAATGCTGATTTGTAGGCGATTTATAAAAATCGAACAGAGTACAGTAGTCCAAATAATACCTTTAATAACCGAATTTGTAAGGTTATCGTTTACTTTTAGAATATTCTAATGATTAATAATAAATTTTATTTTCTTTTGGACACACCAAGATCTTTAATACAAAAGAAGATTGTAACTATTTTAACGCAGTTATTTTAAAAATTGTTTTGTATCAATGAAAATGTGTTGCATTCTACCGATAAACCGGTGTCTGCACAAAAGAGAAAGTGACAGGGGAGAATTTGCAAGGGTAGCACGCAGAAAAAGAACTCTTAAAGGGACTAGAGGATAGTCCATATAATTTAAACGCTTATGAATCGGTCGTCACCATTCATCTTGAGAATCATAAATAATGTTCAAATAGAACGATTGTTCAGGCACGTAGGAGTTGGTCCTATTTTATGGTCTTCTTTGGGTTTGAATTTTAATGCAGCGGACAATGTAGTTTCGGGACTTCCATTTGAACCGTGGAAATCTTCTATTCATAGAACGGAAGTTTTAGTTTCAACTCGACGGTTTGACATAAAAAATATAAATTTTTAATGAATCAAAAATTGCGCCTCGTTAATTTGTTTACCCATGTCACGGCACATTTAGCGCCTGTATATTCAATATATCATTACGCTTTCAACAAGTTCAACTTCAAGCATTCCAACAAGCAAAAACTAAGGGTTTTCATATGGAAATTGATGAACAAATTCAGTCGAAGTTATTTTTAGTTTCCAAGTAAAGTTTACTCGTTGAAGACTATAAAGCTTGCACTAGGGTGTAGAGGAAACTTATTTGCAAGTAGCAAGTGGTTCATTTACTCCTAACTGAAAAGTATTATGTAATATGGAAAACGGTAATTACATACCTATATTAAGAAAAATAGTATGTTAATTGTAATTCAAATACAATAATGTAATTCTACAGATACAGTTTACATAAAAAACGTATTATTATTATTTCTCAAAAATCGCAGAACATGACACACGCCAAACTTCCCAAAAAACCAATTCAATCTGAAGATATATCTGAAATCATGAACTAATCGTAAATAAGTTTCTATAAAATAAATAAATAAATATTGTATTAGGTACTATGAACAATACTTTTTTCAAATGAACTATGTATCATTGTTCGTCCCAATCCATCCTGACCAATGGTATATTAATCAACGTTTATATCGATGTAAATTACAATTAATAGCAGTATAATTATAATTAGTCATAGCCTTAAAGGCTCATTTATACACCTCCAGGTCGTGTCCGTTCCGTGTCCGATCCGTGGCACCGCAGAGTCCGATCGCCCGGATCGGACACGGAACGGAAACGGCTCGGATGTGTATAAATGGTCCTTAAGCTTCATACATTGCACACCACGGGCCGTGTGCCATTTCCTTTAAAACAAAGGAACATTTTTCAACATCTGTAACTTCCTGAATTTTACGAATTCGAGCAAATGCTTCCTGCAGACATACTTTTGAAAATCCATACTTTCAGAAAATGCGGGAAAAGGAATGAATTTTTTTTAAGTATGGTATTCTTACCAATACTTATATTTCACGCGTCATCGCATCGAGGAGTACCGGGTTAGCCCGGCGAGCATCATTTGAACTCTCTCGTTCTGCTTAGCCGGGTTTTTCATAGCCGCCTCGCGGTCGAAATAAAACGAATTCCGGGGGCACGTGTGTGGCTGCACGCGTGTGGGAGTCAGTCAGGCTTTCGGGGCCGGAAAGAGAGCAGAAAGTAGAGAGGCCGTGGCCCGAGGCACAGGTGAAACCGCTTTATGAGGTCCGGTCCTGGTTGAAAGGCTAATGAAAATATAAGTTACACGCGATGGATTTGAAATAAAAGAGCAGCGGCGTAGCTTTGAGGCGGCCCAGGATCTCCGTGAGTCTTGAATTAAGTATAACTAATATTAGAGGCAACGGTATTCAGCCCAAGTTTTTGGCATTCATTAAAAGGGGCTGGCAGACAGAGACACAGAGAGATGGACAGAGGGAGAGAGAGGGAGATACGTGTATAGCTATGAACATCAGGGAGTAGTTTGCCAGGCTGAAAGAGCCGCTGAATGAGGGATGTTATCGGGGCCTGCGAGACTGGTCTGCTGCAACCCGGCCCGGTTATCTTCACGAATTAATCGATTTTGGGGGAGTCGTTTTTTCAGCGGCTTTCCGGAGAGGATTGGGCTGATTAAAGGTAAATGGGACGGCGGATTGTTTCAGAGAGTTTGGGTGAACACGATCGCGATACTATTTAAGAATAACTTATTTTTCGGTTCTCCACCGGACGGGAGAGCCTAGTTTCTATGTATTAAGTTGGTTGGATATCAAAATGAATAACTAGCCATCTGGTTATCGTGTAGTATTCGACAATTTTTTCTGCACCATCGTACAATAATCGCCTTTCACCAGAACACTGTACAAAACCCGTAAAACTAAAATGGAAGTGGAGGATTTAAAAGATAATGATACTAAACTTTTTGGCCGCTAATACATGCGTGCATAACACTTTAGCTGGATTGAATGAACTCTACTGACGACTGGCACCTGATTAACCAGTAATTGCATTATCTTCTGTACACGCAACCTCTATTGGACCAATGAAACAATATTTACAATTAAAATGAAAAATAAAACGTTAACAGTAGAACTCTGAATTCAATTATTTATCGATATCTCACGAAAAAGGTAAATCCACGCATTCGGTTGCCAAAACTTGCAATAAGATTTTCAATGAAATCCTTGCTTCCGTAAGGACACGATGCACCCGTTATATCGTACACTCTCGCGAGGTATGCACATACCCGTCCGACTCGCGTCTCCCACGCGCCATAAACTAATACCAAAGTTAAATGAATTCGAAATGATCGATAAACTTTATCATTGATCAATTAAACTTTGTACCGTGTGAGTGACGGGCCCTGAGACAGACGGTAGAGGGTGGATACGGAAGGGGCGGTTTATTTAATGAACGCTAAATGCGGTGCTAGAGATGTCGACGACAAGGGCGACGACAAGGGTGAGTTCTGCCTCTTCGCTAGCTTTTTTTTTTCTTCTTTTCGTCCATCAAGTTTAAATTACCCGCGGTCGAATGATTTTCCCGCGTTTTTTTGTGTCATATGTTACAGTACTTACAAAACAGTTCATAATATACATAAATTTACTAACGTAAGAGAAAGATTCACCCCTATAACGTTTAAACTATCATCATTAGACTGCGGATTTTTATGCAAATACATATTTTTTCAGATTTAATTTGTTGTGCATACCTTACACTTAGACAAAAGATAGATGACTGAATATGTCAGGTTGCGACGCCATGGAAAGTCGCCCTGCATTTTTGTTAAACGACCCTTAAAATTCATTCATCTGAAGATGGTTGCGTCGAAAGGGTTGCCAAGAGGAGTTTGTTTTAAACAACTTGACAGAAAGTCTCCGATAAAGAATCTTGCAGAACGGATCTGGTTTGAATTTCTTGTGTTTTAATGATGTAGTAACGTTTTGTTAATGCACATAACGATAAAATGATGAAAACAAAACAATATATTGGATTGTCATTAGTGATATCCCGTTGGAAACGCAAAACATTTCCATTCAACGCGAAATTGGTTGTGTAACAGTCAAAACGTCTCAAAATGCAAACGATCCCCCACTTATCTATCAATTTGAAGCAGTCCAGCTTAATAGAGACGTAGGCTAGAATTAGGGTCGATTATTCAGGGTGTACAAACTCTCGGTTGCGTGCGGCTCGACGATATTCCGTGCCTTATCCAAACTTGCGGTGAAACCACACTTAACACGTACCTACATGTACATATCTCCAGCTACTTCTCAACCCCTGCATCGTGATAGTCACGGAAATAATAACAAGGATTGTAGAACTGTCTCAAAAATTTCACTCTGCTTCAACGGAGATACACTACTAAACATAATTAAGTACGGCATTTGCGACTTGAATCGCATTTCACGAAAACCTGAGTACCTATTTATATGGAAACTAAGGGTTTTCACATGGAAATTGATGAACAAATTCTGTCGAAGTTATTTTCAGTTTCCAAGTAACGTTTACTCGTTGAAGACTATAAAGCTTGCACCAGGGTGTAAAGGAAACTTATTTGCAAGTAGCAAGTGGTTCATTTACTTCTAACCAAAAAGTATTATGTAATATGGAAAACGGAAATTACATACCTACATTAAGGAAGTACTATAAAGCTTGCACCAGGGTGTAAAGGAAACTTATTTGCAAGTAGCAAGTGGTTCATTTACTCCTAACCAAAAAGTAATATGGAAAACGGAAATTACATACCTATATTAAGGAAATAGTATGTTAATTGTAATTCAAATACAATAATGTAATTGTACAGATACAATTACATAAAAAACGTATTATTATTATTTCTCAAAAATCGCAGAACATGACACACGCCAAACTTCCTAAAACACCAATTCAATCTGAAGATATATCTGAAAAATAATGAAGTACAGCATTTGCGACTTGAATCGAATTTCACGAAAACCTGTGTACCTATTTATATGCAAGCAAAGGACTTGTGTAACTTTGCGAGTAAAAAACAATAAAGAGTATTTTCTTCGATTAGTTGCCTAGATAGTTTTATACATAGAATCGTCATTTTCAAGTGGAAGGTAGAAAAAAAAATTTAACCCTTACCAGGTTTGGTATTTTTCAATATTTCAAAGAGATTCTATGTCAACCGATCAAGGACACAGTCAGGAATAAAAATTACTTTTGAAATTATGAATCTTATATCAATGGCGAGTAAAATCACGTACCATATTATATGCATAAAGAAATAAGGGTGCTAGTTTGAATAGAAAATGAACTTTTGAAAAACCAGACAAATTTTTTACCATATAAATATTGTACATTTATGTGATAAATGTCATTTCATCTTCTGAAAATGTCATTTCATTCTAAAAGATTCTGAAAAACCAGCACAAAAGTCTACTTTGTGCTTCCATTCTTACCCTTATGTCTAACCGAACAGATACGTAGTTTACAAGAACTATAAGCAGTTATAAGCATATAAATCAAGGATTAAAAAAATTCTTATGTGCGTTTTGTAATCCACTTACAAGTTGTGCATTTGCTAGTCCTTGTTAAAAATGAAAAAGCGTAATTGCCTGTTTTCTTATTTAGCCAAGGTACAGGGCATCAAAATTCATAAAATCAGCGACACTGTATCAAATGACGAATTATAGTAAAACAAAAATGCCTGCTTTAATTTGATCTATTTATTCGAAAAATAAGAATCTTTCTCAATGTTTAATTTGAGATAACGTAGAAAGCTGATACAATGGCAGCCATGGAGGCACCTTTTTTTTAGGCAATCCCGTACAATTAAACTAACTTTTAATCCGTACCACATTTTCGTATGCAAAAATTAAGCTTATCCTATTAATGTATACGAATTCATAAAAAAAGTTTAACGTCGATATACTTCATAGTTTTTCCCAAAAAAATTCCTGAACTTCGCCTAATTTTTGACTCGTCATAGTAGGGAGACCCCTTAAGAATTGCGGACTCGAAAGGCGAAACTTTAGACCGGGCGCCTATCTTTCCACGTTCCTGGCAGAATTCTCCGATTTCGAGGGTATGTTAGGCCTGTACACCTGCAACATCGAAAGGGGGGACGGAACGCCTCTCCCCGTCCCGGCGTCTGTCTCTGTTACTCCAGCCGATGTCCCGTGTAGGTGTTAACCGTCGATCGCGAGTGTGAACAGGGCCTCGTATAATATCCGAGTCGGCCGTAGTGTCGGTGTCGGCATGTCGCAGGCGTGGGCGTGCGTTTTATATTCATCGCGGAGGTATCATTTTCACGGGAAGTTTTAAAAGAAACGTGGCCGCGCGCGCACGATGCGCGCGAACGCGGCGAAGTCGAATAAATAATGCCGCGGTGGTTAAACTCTTATCCGAGGTCGCCGGCCAATGCGCATAAATAAGGCCTGCGTGTAGGTATACCACATCCTTCTTGCACCGTCCACATTTCGACTCTTCTCTCTCTCTTTCTCTCTCTCTCTCTCTTTTCGACCTGTCCTGTCTCTGTCGTCGTCCCGTTGTTTCGCGATCTTCTTCCATTTTGTTTATGCCTTTGGGCACGTGTTCCTTGCGTTTTACTCAGGGATAAATTGAGATATGGATTTGGCTGAAATGCGAATAGTTACTCGAATGTACGCAATCTAATCGAACGGTTTAAAGTGGTCCCTCGATGAATGCGACACTAACAACAACGGCGTTATACAAGGCCCTACCACTGGGCGGGTCCTTTTATGGAATCAATCAAAACAGAGTAAACAGAAGCTTGGCTACGGTAAAAAACTAATTTATGAGGGGCTGAAAACCTTTACGCCTTGCCACGAATGCTCCGAAGCAGACCACTAGAGTATGTCGCACTCATCGAGACATTGTTTTGGTTAGGTTAGTCCTTAGGCTTTGTGTGGTTATATTCGTATTGTTGGTTTAACCTTAATCTTCTTTTTCGAACGTAGTTGTCACACTGGGTCAATTTGACAGAAGCCAATACTCAATGTTTAAAAACTATTCTTGTTAAATTAAGTCGTACAAAATTCTGAGATGAGTTTGTTTACATTGTAGACTCTGTTTATAGTTAAAAATTTCATAACATTTAAAAATATTCTTGTAGAAAAAGAGAAAATAGTTCTTTTTCAGGATACCTGAAATTACTACTATAGTTGCCAGTTCACTCGTAGTTTTAACGATGCCTCAAAGATGTTTTACCTCAAATTCAAATTCCGGATCAATTTGACCTAGTTTAACATCGGAGGGTTAAAGAGCGTTTCAATAGAGGATAGCAAGCAGTTCTATGAATGGATAGTGAGATTTCAGATCGTAGTATGTTGGACAGAATGTTTAGATTAATCTAGTCATTATATGGACCATATCCGACTAGAGAAATTGTTATCGCAGAATGCAAAAATCGTATATCATATTAATTGATCACGACACAGTATAAGATTTTTAAGGTAACCGTAATGGCTTCATGTACTGAAGGAATAATTCTTGAAATCACCAACTCTTTGATTGAATAAATAACGATTTAGTCAACTTTTTTATTCTTTCGCGAAATCTGTAAAGAGAGAATATAAAATTGTTAAGAAAAATAGACTTTTTCTCGATTAACTTCACAAAAATACATTTAACTTTTCCCAAGATTTGGTCTTACTCCTTTTCGTTCTAATCTCTTGCGATTATTAATAATAGTACTATCCAGGCTCGTCAGACAAAATGTAAAAACGGGCTAAATTAATACTGGAATAATTTTAAGGGCAATTTTAAGAGCACAAAACCTAAAGGCAAGTACTTATTAAAATTCAGTTTATTGATTTGTATGTATTTCCGTTGACTTTTCCATTTGCTTGTCGCTTCAATTCTTTTCTTTCGCATTTTAGGTTCATTTTCGCCCTTTTTGATCTTTATACTTCCATTATTTCGCTTTCGCCGACATTCGGTTCTCACGTTCCTTTTTCAATGCGTCCGTATCCTGCGAGTTTTTCTTGTTCCTACGTTTTCCTCTCGCAATTTCTGCCCCTTTTCGCTAAATTCTAGTTATTCCCCTTCATTCCCCGTCTGCTTTACAGACATATTTCTACTCCTGTTTTTCATTCATTTACGTTCTTCTTCGTCGATTTTCCTGGGATGTTCCGCCTATTCAGTATTTAACGTTTGTTACTTTCACATATTCCCAGAATTTCTCGACTTTTTTAAAGCTGCAATTTTCATCAAGGAACACCAAACGTTCCACGGTATTTCAAGATATATTTATATAAAATCCATAAAGTAGGTATAATTGTCTATTAAAACATTCGAGGGACAGTAAATCGTTATTCTTTACTCACTATTACTTTACAATTTACGTATCAAGTGTCGACTTTGCCTTCCCATTTTTGGGAACACTCACGAATACTTAAAAATAAATAGGAAACAAAGCGCAAATATCTTGACAAATTAAAATGAAAATGAAATTTCTTGACCGTGCGTAACATACGTTTAGTCTGAAGTGGACGTAGGTAAGTTATAAAACCTGTTGGCGCCAAGCCTTAGCTACCTCCTTTGAATAATTTGAATATATCACCGAGGAGTGTACCAATAATCTGTTCACCAAACTTCCCGTTTGACACTCCAGTGAAAACATCTTGAGGTTCCTGAATTACTTTCACTTAATTATTCAAGGATGGCGTCTAAACTCGATTATCTTCAATATTTCTGGTGGCTGCGGACGACCATGCAGAAATAGCCCCGAAAATTAATCGGCCTGCATAACAATTTTATCGCGGCGTTTCTGTGTTGGGTCCTTTTGGCTGGCCCGTGGTGCAGTAGAAAATGTAAAAATTTCGGCTGAACATAATGGTCGGCCGAGTACGGGAATCGGGCAGATCGTTAAGTTACGGGGCCCATGGAACCGGACGTTTTCCTTTTGTCTATCGTGTTGCGCGGAGAAATGCAGCCCGAGAGATAAGGTTCGTTAGTGGGCGAAAGGTTAAAAATAAGCCGGCGTGCAGGGCAGCCCGTCATAAATCTGGCAATCCCGGGTGAAAAGCCTGCTTGCACCCTAAAAACAGGGATACATCCTTACCCACGAAGAGTTAGCTATTCGTCGAGCAGGGAGATCACTTTCGAGATCTCGATATCCGGAAAAAGCGATTCTATTTACGTTTTGCTTATAGATAATCTGTACTTGGCAATATTATTATTTTAACAGAATATGAATTTCCAATTACTCATATTTTACCTGTTGCCCTGTGTTCGTATGTCCAATTATTTTCAGGTCTGCCCGAAAAGTTTCGAAACAGAAATTGAAAGAACAGTTTTATCGTTAAATATTAAAAACTGTTTTCTTTTAAAGGGATATACTATTTACAATTATTAGAGTAAACTTTAAACGTGTTTTCCTCAAAACACCTGCCACAAAATATCTCGGAGATGGCTGAACCGATCGTCTTCAAATTTGGAACGTTTATTCTACATAGGAATTTTTGAATCTGAAACCTAGGTTGTTTTTCCGGCCAAAAATAA
The DNA here is from genome assembly GCF_001272555.1 of Dufourea novaeangliae. Taxonomy (NCBI): domain Eukaryota; kingdom Metazoa; phylum Arthropoda; class Insecta; order Hymenoptera; family Halictidae; genus Dufourea; species Dufourea novaeangliae. The sequence continues at coordinate 239,661 of NW_015373895.1, read as the reverse complement.
TTAAGTAGTTTAAATTTAAGCAGCCACCATTTTCCTACAAATTAATTTATCAAAAACCGACTATCTTAAAGGCTAGATTTATTTGTATGTTTTAAGAAAATGATGTTATGTTTCGAATCGGTGAGTGGCACTGTAAACCGTCTTGCCAAGAAAGGACTCTTGTAATCTAGCTCTAACACGGACGTTTCTCGTTATTGTCCTGTACAAATTTTTTCAAAAATTCTTCAATGTACTGTTATTACAATAAAATAAACGAAATAAAAAATGTATTAGTTTCTCCTTTAAAAAAAAATCAACCTCTTTTTGCCGTCCTAAGTGAATATGCGTAAGGGGAGTTGTACTGTTCTTAATATTTTTGGTCATCCATTGACACTTAGTATCCAAGATTTTTCAATTATTCCAACCCAACTGCTTCCTTGGAGTTCCTCTCCACGCAGGGGCAGAAGTACATACTTCAGTATATTGACATGTATAATGCAATTAGCCGGCCGCGATCTCTGACATGCTTCTGACCCCAAGGGGATGGTATTTGAACCTGTATAGGGGAAGGATCAATCGTACCCTCGCCGGCCAGTAATTGTAATTAGTAATCAACACCATTATGCGCCTTGAGCCATCAGTTTCCCCTTTGGAGTTGCCATTAAGGCAATTGTACGATTTGGGAACCTTCCTCGTTCGCATATTTCTTTCGTCGGTTTAATTGTGCCCCGAGAAAAAATTCTTTGACGACTCCTCGGACTACGGATTTAAGAAGTACGGCTGGGATGGCGGGATTCCAGAGGGGTAGGGGGTGAGGGGGTGGGTTTTATTAAGGAAATAAACGCGTCGGACCGGTATAGAAACGTCGACGCTGACTGCGTGATTATAGCGGACCTTTTAAAGCATGGAAGGGAAAGCTTGGAAATTTTGTTGGGGGCATTTGCCTCGGCGAGGAACTGTACGGTCCAAGGAAGGGGCAAAAGGAACGGGCAATTAAATGAAAATCTGATTTCCATTTGGATTAGCAAATGAGATAAAGTCCGAATTGCCATGAGATGGCCAACAATTTCTTCATTCTTAAGGGAAGAGAATTCATTGAAAGTGATAAGAATGATTTTGTATGTATTCGCCAATTTTAAACTGTGTCTACACTAAAACAGTGTCATACATAGCAAAACATTATGATACTTGTTAGAAAAACAGAAAAAAATTGATACATAACATTTTTCGTGTTATTAGCATGTTATGTGTTATCCATCAAGTGTGACGCCATTATTAATAATAAATTGCGAAATGTTGTGAAAACTTGTTACAGACTTGTCTAAAAGGTATAATCTTGAAACAAGTTATGGAAACGTGTTGTATAGCAAAGTTATGGAACAATTTGTTATACATATAACACTGCTTTGCTGTACAGTGAAGATGCAGCTTCACAAATTATTACAATCCATTATACGGAAATGTGTACTTGTTTTAGTCGACTTCTACTTCAGGGTCAAAAAATGACTTCGTTATGAAGTGATAATTTCTCATTCAATATAGTTCAGCTACGTTACAGATAGAAACGTCAGTTCCAACAGTGTAATCATTATATTTTAAGTAATTAGTTTTTCTAGTAATTAGAATTCTACACTACTACTAAAAACCATTGAATATTGGCTTGGTTTACACACAATTTCCATTATAGACATTGAAAAGTTATTAAAAATATTTAAATTTAATAATAGTTACCAAACTGATGATTGAAAATATAATTCTTGAAATGTAAAAATATTATAAAAGAAAATAAAAATGACATATTTATAATTCAATCTGATAAATATAAACTGCATGTTTGAAAATTCTCATTTCCAAATATCAATTTATCAATAACAGAATATATATTCAACTTATTAATGAATTTATTAAAGTACAGATAAAAGAAAAATTTCGTCTAGTCTTTGAAAAAATTAATTTTTTTTAAAACTGCATATTTTCAACTTTAGAGCTGTGTTTGTGAATAAAAGATATCTTAAGCTTTCTAGCAGACCCTATTTCTTCATAAAATTCATACTTACACAGTTGAATTGAATTTGAATTTGAATCAAGTATGTCAAAATAATTCTTTGGCGTCAGTTGTAAATGATACCATGATGCCAACATCATCGACACGAAACGGACCCGTTATTGCCGGAAAAAGAAGTCTTGAATTAACATGTTAATTAAGCGTTTCATAAATCAGCTCGTTATTGCTTCCCCGCCTGCCTCGGACGCAGTTCCGTCTGAAAATGAAGTTATCTGCATCAAACAGAGATTACAGTTAACGAAGTCGGGGCAATTCATTCCAACTATTTGTATAAACTTTTCTGCAGCCGTGCATTTTAACCATGCCACCGAATAATAATCCTTTGTTAAAGAATTCCTGGCCCACGACAACTGCAAGATAATCCAAGATATGAAATTATAGATAAAGACGGTACTGTTTCATCTATTTTTCTTGAACGAAATAGTTGCCGTACAAAATATTTATTTATGTTATTACGTGGTCTTCCATGCAATAAGCATCCACCTTTCAAAAACTTACTTTATTTCTAAGAATTTTATGACATAATATTAAATTTTTATTCTCCTGGACCGATTATCCGAACAGTTATTCGATTCTCTATTAGTTCGTATAACCGACGTCCTACTGTAATAAATGAAATAATTAAATTTGTATTAATGTAACGAAACATCATCGTTCGAGTGTCCAAACATCCTGTCGTTTGACAATTCATGAAACAGAGATTCCACTGCATTGTTGAAATATTTTCTTTCGTTGTAAACTTTAACAATTCGTCTTATATTGATAATAATTTTATTTTTAATAAATTTGAAAATTGATCATAATCTTCAGGAAGGAATTCTCTGATAGTCAATGTACGTGTTTTAGTAGAGAAAAGGCATCCTCATCGAAGTGGAACGATTTTAAGACTCGGTTCTCCTGACGACCCTGAAACTATTGTACCGTTACAAAAATTAATTATAAATTTACGCCGATAATGAAAGTTCCTCTCACAAAATATGCCATGTCATTTACCCGCGTTATGCTTCAATGCTGTCATAACGAAGGTCAGGAATGGACTACCTGTTGTAGTACACTTCTTTCAATACAGTTTAAATCAGTCTACAAATTATTTACACGGTTTTTCTCCTCCCAATGATCAAGCGGAAACGGGATTTTGGTCGTGGCAGATTTAAAGGTACATTGAAAGATTATATTTCATGTTCAATAATTTGATTTTTATTCATTCATTAACTGAAAATAGGTGCCAGGAGTATAAGTTTCTAATATTTTTATTAAAATATTCAATTCGTGTCACAACATATCTATTATAATTTCAAACTTTGTCTACAATACTTCTATAATAATCTGCAATATCATAGTCGACCTAACAAGTTCCATCTGAAACAGAATATTTGAATAGTTGATACGTTTCCTTTTTGTAAAATGACATGCTACCCTAATTTACAAATTTTATATAACATTTTAGATAACAGTTTGCAAGAAATTATAAATAATGTTAATAAAATTTTAAAAACGAAGCGCTTTATATATTTCAATGACCTTTTCCATACATTCTAAAATACTTTCGTAGCTTCATTATCATATTCATAACATAGCTTTTCACACGCGCACGACATTTAAACGCGTGACAAAATGTCCAATCATCAGAACATAGGAGAAAAAGCTATTGTTCACATCTCTACTGCCAACATTCCCGCCTCTCACTTTCCACGTCGAAGCATATGGAATAGGATAATTACAATTACGCTTGCAATTTATTTTAATTAAAACGGCCCACACAAAAAAACACATACATAAGTCAATCAGATAGTATGTGTACGCTATTATCTCATCTATTGTAGGTGCAATGAATTTTCTTGCTTCAGTTTTAATTATAAAATATCTATCTCTTAATTAGATATGATTAAGTAAGATTATTTCTACGATCATTAGTAATTAATGCAATTTCATATTATTGACCGATAGAAACACAAATACGTCATTTTTTGAAACTGCAGCAAAAATTGGAAACTGATAATTTGAAAGTCAACCCAATCGACGATGTGAACTTGCCAACAATTTCGAATTGAAAATTAAAATTGAAATAAAAAAATTGTAACTGTATCACTTTAATAAATATTTGAAGGTAAAAAAATCCGCAGTACTTACTTGACGGGCTGATAGAATTATTTATATTGTAAAACTGTATGCACAACGTTCTTCCATCAGTTGTAAATCCCTGAATCAGTCTGATCCAATTACACACGCGTTATTAATATTCTTGGCGCGGCAGCCGCAGCCACGCGGTCTAATTATTCTCCAAAATTATCTCGCGTTGTCCAACCACCGGGTGATCCAAGTTCTGCGACCGTGAGTCCGGGCGGACACCATTATTTCGAGGCCGACAGACGCGTCTGGCCTGGACTTAAATGGGCTTGGACAATCGGCGGCCCATTAGCTCGTAGTCCGCGTCATTAAAATCAGACACCCTCGGACCGTTGGCCGGCGTAATGCTAAACTCGTTACCAAAATTTTCGGCGCTGATATGCTCAGCCGGCCGTGAGGAAGAGCCACGGAGGGGGACAGACGACGACCAAGTGGACATCAATGGAGACAGGGGAATCAGAAATTACGAGCAGAGTTGACGAGGTTTCCTTGGGGTCTGCCTGTCGACGAATTCGATTAACCGACTACAAGACAAATATTCGACTCTAAACGATTTTAATGCCGGCCATTGCTGCTCAACCAGATCTGTGCCAGTCTTGCACAAAGAGATTAACACTAGGTTTACGGACATTTCTTATACATATACCTATCTGTACGGATATGCGTCAACGAAACCACAGATTTTAAAAAACAACGCATTTTATTTATGATCTCGTCAAATTGATACGCATCCATAGAGATAGGTATACCGTATAGAAAATTTCGTGATTAGAAGGCATTCGAAATTCGTCAAAATGACGCGTCCCGTAAACCTAGTGTTAAACATCTTACAAGTGTTAGCCAATAACAACTAGGGAACCAACCAGGAAATTCTACTGGAGACGCACAGAGCAGTAATACGTTCAAAAATCAACTACGGCTCAATCGTATATGCAGTGGACTCTAACTATATTGCCACTAAACATATTGCCACGCGAGGCACTTCCCCTTCACACGTACTTTCGAGCACACAAATTCGCCCTCCCACCACGTTGCATACGCCAGCAGGATCCAGTTTTTGCGCAGGCGCTGAGAAGTTAGCATGAAGGGGGATCTGAACTCATTGCCATTTTACACATACAAACTCACCTTCAGATATATCTTCTCGAACGGATACAGAGAAATCTACGATAAGAAACCTATGCTACTATCCTCATTCCACATCAGACTCCACAAAATTCTACATCCATCCATAAATGAAACCACCCTCATCACAGAACGAAAGCAAAAATAGCCCCCTGGACAATTAAGTCCCCACCAACCAATATCAGCCTGGCTGACCTACCAAAAAACTCGAACAACGAAATAGGACACAACATCAGATTCACAGAACTAAATAACAACTATGGCCAATATAACCAAATTTCAATCAATTCAATCAAAAGGATATGTTGTCATAGCAGACCACAGAACAATTAAAAAAAGCCTTCACGATAATTCTGTACGTATGCTATCAAAATTAAATACCTGTTTAATAAAATGAACATCGTAAAAAATCAATTGGACGAAACTATGACTGATGAAAATTTGTTGGAAGATATTTGACATTGACTTTCTTTCGGTATTAAAATCAGATTTAATAACAGCAATTCACAGTTGAATGTCACTCTTTACACCACACGTGTACAGTATTATGCAATTATACATATACATCAGTTTAGTAGTTTTTAAAAAACAACAAACAACATCCTTTGTTATTATTCTGTACGTTGCTGTAACTGTAATAGAAATGTATTATTATTGTATTTTTCGTTGTAATATATTCAACATTATCCATTTCCGCTGACATTTATCTCATTCGTACATTGCGGAATTAATGCATTTATAACCCACAGAGCTCTGTAAAAGACAAAACTTCTTATTCACAGAAAAATAAATTTCTACATTTGCTCCTATTATTATAAATTACTTTAGAAAATGTTATTCTGCATAAAAATCCGCAGTCTACTCATTAGATGTTCAATTTGTTCCCACATTAATGAGATTTATTTTTCATCGTTTTGTGTTCAGATAACCCAGCGAATAAGAGAATAGACTGTATACTACTGTATAGTATGTCTGAATATTTTTTCATAGTAACAAAAAATCTGTGTATCTTCGAAAAAACAACAAAGACTCGGTCCATCGAGTATGGTGGTTTCCGAAATCCCACTCGAACTCGCGTAGGTGGAAGCTGAACTAGGAAACTCAGGGAGGCCTGAAAAGGGCCAGGGGTGAATGCGTGTAGCGGGTGGAGGAGCATTACGGACATTAGATTGGGACACGAGTGCAATAAACCTATCTGTATAATCTGCCCTGCAGGAATTAACAGCCCTCTGAAGGTAGCCACTAACGAAGTAATTCACTGGATGAACATTGGGGGTGGCAGAGGGGCAAAAGGAGCAACGGGGTTGGAGGGGATAGAAGACCTGAGCCGCACACTGTATATAGGATGCTTCAAAATTGAGGTTCAGTTCGAATCAGATCGGAGCAACCACCCTATTCTAAAAATTGGTATTAGACGGTGAACAATTTTTGAGATAAACAAGGAGACTAGTTACGATTAATATTAAAGAGTACTTTAAATCTTTGGAATAGTCTGACAGTGTATGCATGTACATTCCTATTAGCAAATTTTATTTTCAAAATTTGGAATGCAGGATATATGTATACTGTCATCTACATCGGTAGATAAATTTACAAATGGCAATTAATTGGGATAATATATATGTATATATACTTTAATGGAATCATTATTAATTACTGTTATCTAAATTATATCACGTTCTTTGTACATAACGTTTAAATAAACATTGAGGACATCTTAATAACCTACTATAAGTACGTAAGCCATACTTCTGTATACAAACATTTGATATTTATTAATCAAACTGAAATACATACTGATAACTAGACTGCAGATTTTATGCAATAGAAGACAAAGCTTTCATCGGATCCAATGAGTTTTCTATTTTAGTCCGAACCCAATAAGATACTTAAGAGGAAAAATTTCTACATTTGCGTATGTCTTTATAAATCACTTTAGAAAATGTTATTTTCATAACAATAATAATATTGTGCTGTAATCGAAAATGAGAGTAGGTGCTGATGAGGAACTCTCTGTCGATGAATACTTATTGACGAATTATATATTCTATATATATATATATATATATATTTATAATAACAGTATTGAGTCATTCAGGCCCTATCGTTTGAAAAACAGTATAGCAGATTTCGAGTCGAACGAGAAATAGTGAAGGGCAGGTAGGTATAATAGCCACGGCAAGCTGGGAATGTGGGTAATTGCTGACTTAGGGCCTGCCATTTTCCTCATATAGTTACTCCCCCCCCCCTCTCCCTGGCGAGCCACAATTTATTTATGTCGATAGTTTCTTGATTTGTCGACTCATGTCGCTCATTTATATCCTCCCGTGGCACTCGTAGATATATTTCGTTTGGATACGTGCTACGCGTGGCCCCCTAACTCATCTTTAGACTACTATACCTACCCCGTTATGTCACAAGAATACTTATGTTGGAAAAGAACTGTGAATTAAGAATCGATGATTGAATATTTTTTTTAATTACGTAAGTGATATACAATTACGAACGGAAGTTTTTAGAAAAAAAACAAGTTTTATGAATAGCAATAGTATCATGATTGATATCTACGTAATTAAATGAATATGAATTTTACGTATTTTTTTGTGTTTTAACGAAGTAAAAAATATATAATAATTATATTTTATGCGAAGAACGACATACAGAAATTATAGAAGGAATATCATTACTCATTGTCAGACTCCGAATAATTGCTTTCTTTTTTTTTATATAGATATATCATATAATAATGGCTATATAGACTGTAGCATAAGATTTTATTGGAATAGATATTTGGTTTATTTGTGTCGGAATACGCTCTAACGAGCTAAAATATGTACGGAATGTGTAACCAATGGTTTCCCGTAAAATATCTTCGTTAATTCTAAACAAGTGCTACAGTGCCTATTTTTATCATATATTTTTCCATTCTTTTAGCAATTGTTGAATTTTCTCATCGAGAAATTGACTTAAGTAGGTACCTAATGGAAACCCCAATATTATGTATCTAATTATTTTTTATGTGAAACAATACGCAAATAGTACAAAATAGTTATATTAAGAACTTCGTCTGCGTAATCGTTCAAAATTTATATATAAAATTCAGCCAGATATATTTAAACGTAGAAAGTATCTTGAACGTCTCTTTAAATGACAGTTATTAATCTTACTATAAGGCACCGTGCAGTTGATATAATCTAGTACCTATTGACAAAATGATATTTTCATTAAGTTTCATATTGGGCTCAGAATAAACTTCTGATGAAATTCCTGTCTTTTACTGTTTTTTTTCAGACCCTTATACAACAATCTTAATTTTCTATCCTCCGAGAATATTTAATTAACTAGTGTAAAATTTCTAAAAACATATCAAAGCAATAGGAAAATTCGTTAAATATTCCTGTTACTACATAAAATGTTACACAGCTTGGTCCGCCACGCCATAAAGACCCATAGCTGTCAGTTTTTCCACATCGTCACGCACACGACGTCAGAATAGACCCAAACATCCCTGTCATTGGGGTTATTAGTCTCAAACGAAGGGGTTATGAGATATTGTTGGCTATCAGTTATACAAGGAATTAGACGTGTCAACACACCGGTCTAATTGATTATTACAGCACGACAGGAGCAAAGCGGTGCTGGGCCGCGCGGTCATCAGTCATCTCACCAAAAAGACGACGCGGAAGATCGGAACTTCGCCGCAGCTCAAGATAACGTTGCCAAGCACGTGTTTGGAGATTACACCCATCGGAAGATGTTCGTCATTTATCTTTCTGCTTTCCGGAAGAGACGATGCCAGTGACATGCAACAGATATGAGTGTACAAGCGTTTCAGCTATTCGGGACTTTGCGCGTAGATTTGACGAAGCGTGTTTTGAGTTCCGAAGACTCTCTGGCTAACATCTGATATTCTCATTCGGCGAGCTGCGTGTATTACAAGCATTACCCGTTAATTACATGCAGCGAGAATTTTATTGATAATGAAAATTTCGTAAAAATTTTTAATTAAATGTAGTTCATTCTTGCAGCCTACGAATTATATTTTAATGTGTTGTAATACAATGTTCTTATTGAAATGGAAACCTATTTACGATTGAATACGATTGATTACGATTGATCTCTAATGAATACAGTTCGAAATTAAACTGGTTTGTTGAAATAATATTTAAGAAAAGTTCTCAATTTGTAGTACCTATTCTCTCGTACAGACAGAAAGGCCAGAGGCTATAATGTGAGATAATTGTAGGAGATGCTGCTTGGGGTAATTCTGAGACATATATGTATAATAAAATTCTGTGTTATGCAGTTCGTCATCGAAAACCATATTTCAACTTGAAAGGGGTCAATATTTCTCCAGAAAACAAACCTATTTACCACAAAAAGCTAATTGCGGTGATAAATAAATAATGATAACTCGGTGTGTGTTCCAGTGATACAATATATAAGAATAAAACCTTTAAGCATAATGTTCAAATATTAAAAGAAAAAATCCTAGAAGGATTTTCTTCCGAAAAAAGTATTCCCTGAAGTTGGATTACTGGTTTTCATTCTGTATCTCAAGAAAAAGGAAATCGTCTTTCAAAATGGAGCGATAAATGGTTTTTGGCTTCGGGATTTGTCAACATTTTCATTTTGTAATGGACGTCCTCGTCTTGGGAACCGACGAAACCATGTCGAAAGGACGAAAAAGGGACGGAGGAGCCGATGGCGTAGCTCCGATTGCACCGATTCAATTTAAATTTCATCGAGTTTATAGCCCCGTTCCGTTCGCTCTTATTCAGTATAATTAATTTTTCAATCGGGAAATGAAGAAGCCTTTTACGAGGCCGTGGATTAGCGGCCGGGTCTCGGTTACGTCACTTCCGAACAACCAATGGAAGTCGACTGGGGTGTCCAGCGGTGAGTTCAGCTTCGCATAAGTTTACGACCGGCTCCGCTTTGTTCTTATTGGCAGATCCTTCTCTGTACTCGGCTCGTAACACTTCAGCTTTACAAATCGCGATAAAGGCGGACGTTACGCCTCGGCATTGTGAAGATCGGTTTTACGGGGCCGCGATGCTTTACGAGCTCACGGAATTCCTCCCGGGGAACGAATAAACCGAGGATATGAAGATATTACGAATGACGCCGGGACGACCAAGCCTTTTTGCTCGATGAGGTGCACCTATAGACGGGCTTGCCTGGAAGCTTCCAGCTGAAATTAACGAGTTCGTACTGATTATTATCCGCAACATTTAATTTTCAACGTTTTGTCCTTAACTTGTAACTATTATAATGGAGTCCTGAAGTACCTCCAGCAGTATAAAAATTATCATAATTTAACTCTCAAGTAACAGATGATGCTAACTGTCTTAGTAATCTTTTGTTAGATGAAGTATTACAATTTACCAATTACACGTGTTGGACTAATTACACTTTAGAAAACACACCAGAGTTAACGTATCCCAGCGTAGCAGTTGGGTTAAGGCATTGGCGTAACCAGAATTTTTGTCATGGATGGGGAAGATCCCCTGACTTCCCATCAGACACCTGTACTTATTTAATACTATGTACGTGGGTTGCACAAAATACAGTTACACAATTTACAATAATTATTTACATATTTACTTAACACTAAGAATGGAAAGAATATAAACATAATTCTTAAAAATAAAATAAATTTTAGATTGTTTAAAAGCAAGAGTATATTGTGTACAAATAAATATAGTTAAAATCTATCATAAACATATAAGCTTCAATTTGTTACAGGATTATTAGTTACAGTAGAATGTTTAAATTAAACAGCTTAATTCTAATACAATTTTATTTAATACTTTAACATAATGAGTATTGTATTTTGCGTTGTGTATTGCATTTCGGCTCAATTATTTGTTTTTTATAACATAAGATTTTACAAACTGACGAATGTTTTCTTACGTTTAAATTACAATTTTCAGCCTTGTTCACATTCTTCGTTTCGGATTTTATCATTCCACTTTCCACTTATTCAAAGTATACTTTTTCAGAACGTTAACTGGCGTATTTCTGCAAAATGTCAACTAATGAATAGTCCAGATAGGTACATTGTGTAAGTCACAATTTATTGCAGTCCTAAAAGGTACCGTCAAAGGTGGCAGTCCCTGGCACCCGGTTTTACGATCCAGAATTGAACGTGTAATTTACAACACCTCCGTGTCAAAGCACCCTGACAGCAAAGAGATTTTTTGTCAGCAGAGTTTTTCATAATATTTTACATCAAGATGTAACATCTATTAGAATAACTCACCTTTCAAGGTTTATTTTCGTCAACCGTCTCTTTTTACCGAGATATTTCTTAAAACGAGGAATGTCAATAAGGAATCCTCACGGGCAAATGTCATTCAAATAATACTTTATAGGGTCCTACTACTTTAGGACCGAAAAGGTTAAGCTACCTTTGGAGGTGCACCTCTCATATTGCAAGATCCTCGATGCGTCTTCAGGCGGCGCAACATGTCAAATTTAGTCTAATTTTTGTATTGTTTGGGATTTCAAAAAATCTGGGAAAATTCTGGGATACTCATCGAAGCCTTTGCTATATTACACAATCATTCGTTAAGTCAACCGTTTACAATTTTTTCAATAAAAACAAATACGGACGAGAGTCCGGGAATAATGGGATTTCACGTGGGTCGTCAACGACCCACATTGTCCACGGAGGGTTAAATGTTCTAAAGTAGATATACATAAAATATTCTTACATCTTCCGATACCTGTTACTCGTTTCTGTATTAAACAATTTCAATAAAAATTGCAGCATGTATATAACTGACATAAATCATCGAAATGTATTTATTAACTTTTCATTACAGTCTCAGACAAAAAATTTGTAAAAAACGAAATTTACTATTTTCTTCGACATTCTGAAAAATTGCGAATTTTTCAAAATTTTTTTAACGCATCATTTAGTAAACTAATCCTTCTAACTTCACAAAGAAACTCAATTCACTTGGTCCAATTTCGAAAGAGTTGTTCTGTTTTAAAGGGTGTACGAATACTTTTTTGACCCACTGCTATTATCCTGCTTTCCACGATACGTCGAAACTTCGAGGCTGCAGCGTCACTGATGGCAATGTTTCTTTCGCGTGGAAGCCCCTCTCAAGACGAAGCTCTACGGGAACGTCGATTTTAATTAAATAAAATACGTCGTATTTGCATAACGCACACACGCACCCAACTCTACGAACTGCATAGTTAGGCCAGGGTATAGCGGACAGCCCGTAATATACGACGGACAAGGGACGGAGGGAAAGGGTGATGGGAGCGAAGAGAGGGCGGAGAGAAAGATTCATCTCGAAATTGTATCGGCATCTGTATGGCCATTAGCATACTGGAACTGACGTATCTCGAAATGTTCTCATTAGCCGAAATTCATGGGCGGCTTCTACGCCCGGGGCCCCAGGTTCTGGGCCCCTGGGCCCCGTGGACCTACAGCCTCGTCCTGGACTGACCCGACAGTTTTGTAAGGTTAACCCGGTAACTAACCTGACTTAACCCAACCGGTCGAGGAATGTTAATGGCAGTCGGAACTTATTGACGAGGCCGATCCTTGCCCGACCGGGTGCCCGAGCCACTCGTCATGCCCCGTCGTAATTACGTAAACCGTGTTTACGAGCTCATGTGACATCACAATGGCCAGATGACCGACAATCAGGGATTGTTGGTTAACTGAATCGAGAAGGTTAATAAAGAGTGGGTGATAATAATACATCCTCCTTTTTAAGCCAGGTAGCAGTGTGTCATATTCGAGAACGGAAGAAGGATTAAGCTAGATTCACACTAACGGCCAAAGCACAGAAGAGATATCAGAATAGACCTAACATCTTATGGGACTTGGTGTCCCACAAAAATCACGCTAGTTCGAGCGCTCTCCACATAAAAGTTTCCGACTTCAGGAATTACGTTCGACACCGTGATGACGCACAGCACACACGTACACACGTGACTGCATATAGCAATACATATATACATTATTGCCCCGGTTTCGTTAGCAAGGAATGGAATACTGAAATGGTACGGGGACATGGGACAGAAAATTACATAGCATATTAGGTCTATTGTTATGTCTCGTCTGTGGTCAAAGGTACGATCCAATCATGATCAATTTGAATTTAGACTATACCTCTTTCATTAGATTACGTGTGATTGATAAAGGCCGCTGCCTGATTTGACGTGATCTGACCGTACTAGTGATGGACACCATCGACTAAAAACTATCGACTACGTCGATAGTAACCAACGACTACTTTCAGTCGACTATATTTGGTCGCTTGAAGCGACTACTTCAGTCGACTAATATTAGTCGCTTAATGCGACTACTTTCAGTCGACTAAATTTAGTCGCTTGAACTATCGAGCTATTGATCGCTATTGACTGGATCTTGATTGTTTTCTTCGCGATGCAAACCAATTGTAATTTTTCCATATATTCTTTTATGCATTACCAAGAACTGTGCAAATTATTGCTTATAACCTAATTGATTTTCATTAAAAATTTAGAGTAGTTAATTTTTTAAGTGCCAATATTAAATAGCTTACAAAAAATCGAATATTAGTAATTGTTTAAAAACACTTGTTTACCACTTATATTTTTGAAATTCTATCTATGAACTAATACATTTCCAAAAGGTAAATACTAATATCAAATATAAAAATACTAAATAGTAAATACATAATCTATACATAACCTATAAAGCAAAATTTCAGTCGACTAAAAACTATCGATTAAATAGTCGACTAAATAGTCATTAGTCGATAGTTTAATTTAGTCGATGGTGCCCATCACTAGGCCGTACTATGACCATTGGTGAGAATTTGGCTTTAAGAATTGGAGTAGGAAGGATAGCAAGGAATAATGCAGTTGAAATTATTGCCATATGCTGAAAATAGAGCCTTACTTATCATATGGACTGATTTTACAGAACATTTCTATCTGCGATAGGGATGTAGCAAAGGTTAGCTGTGGACATTTCAAGTGCCAGTAATTGGTAAGCTAACAGCATGTTCTTTAGATTTATTCCAACTGTAATTATTCGGAATAGGGCAATTCTCATCAATTTCAATGACCTTGGAATATGTTGTCAAGATCATCATTCTGAACAACTTTTCCCTATACATGTTACCGCCATTCGGCCTTAGTTCCCGAGATACTTAGGAAAATATGTTTCAATTTACATGATTCTTTTTTTCAGGTTTTATTTATTAACATTTTCTTTTTCAAATTTATCAACACACCACCCTCTGTGATTTTCCATGTTATAAATAGTAATATTTCAATTTTAAAAAATAGTATTCCAATAGATCAAAGTAAAGGAAAAATGAAATCAATACGATATATACCTTTAGAGATCAATTTCTGGGTTCACTAAGAATAGGAAAACATTACAATCTTTGAGTAAATGTATTTTTGATTCAATTGAAACGAATATACTATATCATACTTCATTTCGAATAAAATCTCCGTCAGCGGGTGCAAAAAGTGATCAATTTGGCATGGAATGACCTGTATACGTATCTTTTTAAAATACATAGCACAAGCTAGATTCCTTAGGAGATAGTTTTTTTGTAAATATTCCTCACTTTTATGGTTTACACCAGTGATGGGCAACCGGCTCGGGCATGCTGCCCGTACAGGCAAGTAGCGGGTAGCTGCGGGCACCTGTGACATTTCAATCTAAACTACAGTATCACTCCTATAGATTAATAATCATTTATGTTTCCTTTTATTCAAAAAAGATAGAAGCAACCTGATCGTGTGTCAGTCACGCGAAAACGGTGCCTTTGTATATATTATTAATATATTTGCCCTTAATATATTAACTAGTATTATCTGTAAGTAGTATTTAAGGCTATTGTTATTAAATGTGTACAAATACCGATGTAAATTGTATATTTTTTTACGATCTTTCAATAAAAAACAGTCAAATCATACATATACGTTATTCGTTAATCCCAGCACTATCTCCACTCCTATTCTTAATTTCAATTTACTAAAAAAATAATAAGAAACAATGAATAAACTGAAAAATCGCGGGAAACGACAAAAACTGACATATGGCACCGTTTGGTGGCGACTTCGAAAACTAGATTTAAAAAATTCTGAATTCAGTTCCAATTTCCGCCACCAAGTGGCTACCATAATTTTAGTACATCCCCGATTTTGCAGTGTTCCCGCGCTTTTTCAAATTTAAATTTCGCGCTAAATTGAACTTCAAATTTATTTTAATGCAATTTTAACTAAGTATACCAATTACTTTTATTATTTAATAGTGATAGGCTTAATAAACAACACGCATGTACCACTTAACTGTTTTTTAGTGAAAAGATCTGAAGAAAATACACAACTTACAATAGTATTTGAATAAATTTCACAACAATTGCCTTAAATACTACTTATATATACGAGTTTACAATATATTTGTAACAATAAGTGCATAAATTCAGTAAAACATGGCTTAAATATTATTCAGACTTATAACAATAAAAATAATTCCCTCTTCTGTAACTTGTAAATCTTCCGTACGATGTTCCAAGCTGCATATGTAATAGTTTCATACGTTTGTCGTCGAAATCTTCGTTCTTTGGGACATACGATAGATGTCAGACTCCTGTGGAGGGGTTGCGAGGTAGGACACATCACGAGTCGTGATTCACGACATATTTGTCTGTGAAGTAAATCATAGATACGCGCTCTCACTCACACATTTCACCCACCACTACCATATGCCCGCACGCTGCACGCCGTTGCCCGCCAGTGACTTTGGCGGGCGCTGAGTTGCCCATCACTGTTTTACACGCTCAAAAACCACATGCATAGCTTTGTTAAAAACCTTTTTGTACGAAGTTATCGTAGATAGTGATTCCAAAAACCACATATAGTGATTAGAATAACCATACAAACATTCTAAAAAAAGCGTCTCTTTAGCACACAGTTGCAAATAACTTTTATGTTTTAATTCCCTTTCTGTAAATACATGAAAATAACATACCGCTGTTACATTTTCTTACTATATCTCAAGAAGAATAGAAAATGAATTGTTTAGAACTGTTCAATAGTACTTATAATATTTACATTTTATTTTTTGGTCGTCCGCCACCCCAAAGTGTCGTCACGTACGCTCAGAAAAGGAGCAGAGCCGTTCTCAGCTTAAAGTATCGTAGACACTATATACTATTGTAAGCTTTATGGAAAATCTAATTTCCTAAAAATGAAAATATGAAACCATCAAACACAGTAACAGAGTGCTGTAAGTTTTATAGGAATCCACTTCTTGAAATGTCGCTTGGCCACGAAGCATCACGCGAAGAAGTCGAAGACGATCTTTTTTCCACCGAAGAAGCACCGGCGTAGCCAATACGCCAGCAGAATCCCAGCAGTCGGACTTTGTACAGCAAATCATGCAGACCAGATTGTTGGCAGATCCTGTCAACGAGGACTTACAGTTACGCGGCCGCGGCAAGGATAGCCAAAGGAATGCCTTTATATGCAAATCAGAAGGCTGCTGAAGGCTGACCGCAGAGCCGGAGTTTAGGGATCGATTCGCAGATATGAATGTTCCTCGCTGCTGGCTACCGCCTGCCATTACCGCTGCGACCGATGACGGATGAATTATTAATGATCGCTAGGGAGCCTCCGGGATATCCATCAATGAGTGGAAGTGAATGCGCGACGACGCCCGGCGTCGTGCTTGCGTTAATCGCTTCGGTATCAGGAAACGGACACGTCGATCGAGAATTCCGACAACCTTTTTTTTTTCGACTAATTGTGTTTTGTAACTCATCGGAAGCTACGGGGCGGATGATGCTTTGTAAAGCAACAGAATCTATTCTTCTGGTTTACATACAGTGGGTAAACAAAAATATTCGTACACCCTTTAAAACAGAACAACTCATTCAAAATTGGACCAAGTGACTTAAGTTTCTTTGTGAAGTTAGAAGGATTAGTTTCCTAAATTATGTGTTAACAAAATTTTGAAAAATTTGCGACTTTCCAGAATGGCGACGAAAATAGTAAATGTCGTTTTTTATAACTTTTTTGCCTGAGACTGTAATGAAAATTCAATAAATACATTTCGGTGATTTATGTCAGTTATATACATGTTGCAACTTTTATTGGAATCGGTTAATACAGAGATATACTATAGTTGTAGGTCAAAAGTCGCGAAAAACTGCGATTTTCTACCAGTTTGAACCGTTTGTATCTCGTAACAACGTTAACCGATTTCGATGAAATTTTCAGCATGTATATAACTAACATAAATGTAAGCAATGTATTTGTTCAATTTTCATTACAATCTCAGATAAAAAATTTGCAAAAAGCGACCTTTACTATTTTCTTCGCGATTCCGACCAATTGTTACTTTATCAACATTTTGTTAAAACATCATTTAGTACACTAATCCTTTCAAGTACAAGCCTCATAATTACATGTTATTAAATTACCATTTATCAGGTAGACTTTACGCTCATCTCGTATACTGCTCGTTAGTCTAGATATGTATTACGAAAAAACACAGTTAATTATATCTGTCTCTACAGCAACGACGATTCATGTACCTACTTTGTAAAGTTACACGCAATCAATAAATAATATCGTTTTACCATATATCAAGCTGACAATATAATGACAGAACGTTTTTGCGCCCGATGACGTCAAGAGTTCTATGTATACGTGATTAAACTAAGGAAACCACTTGTAAGTATATTCCTATATAATGCCACGTACAAAATTAATAAATAATTGACAACAGAATTGAGTGATATTTTTATGTGTACTTTTTGTATTAGCTTAATCACTTGATAGAATAGTTTGATTGCGGTACAGTTGTTAGAATTTTTTATCAGAGCAGGCTCAATTTTCTACTTGTAAAATATTCTACAAAGATTTACTGAAAGAAATGTACTAAAACTGAATAGAAGTGATTTCTACACACGGTAATTACAAAATTTTTATTAAATTGTTACAAAGAAATATTTAACACTTTCAGTATTTGTAAAGCCTTGACTGGTTATACTTTTGACGGGTAATTAATCCGTATTATTAAAATTAAACATAACATAAAATTTCAAATTCCTAAATTTGTATATGTGTATCACATATATTCTATGAACTTATAAATATTATTCTCATACAACTAATCACAAAGTAATTAATTTTTCACTGTGACCGACGTTTTATTTATTAATAGAAAATTTGATCTAAGGAAGGTTTATTGAAAGTTTCTTTTATGATAACATCAGAAAAGACTAAATTGTAAGAGGCTACGTATGTTAATATTAAGTGTAAAATGTAGGTACAACAATAAAAAGTTACGAAACAATATTTTACAATTATTTATTTATTGTCTTACAATGCATATCTTCGTGATAAATGGACTGCCACAGAAAAATCTAGATCATCACCGTTTAATTATACTCGGGTTTGTCAGCAGATTATTCTTTTAAAATTTCTTACGATTTCCACTATAAATTCACGTACCGAAAAAAAGGATTGAAAATTCAAAATACAAACTTCAATCCTTCCGAATAAATAAAAAGTTAGAAAAGGAGGATCGTAAAAAAATTCACGGGGAGCAACGAACGGGTAAGTAATCAGACATGTAAATGAGGTTTATAATCCGAAACACAATCTGTCACACGCGTTAACGGCAAAAAGGAATAGAAAAACAGTTTGCAGTCAGTTTGGCTCAGGGCAAATAGGTGAGATGACTGCGAAACGACGATGAAACCGAGATAGAAGTACAAAACCGTGAGCTCCTAGGCAGTGCACGCGTCTGTCGAAGGATCTAGATGTCCTGTTCAACCGACACGTTCGACGAGAAGCTTCGTGAAACGCCTGACTAACCCTTTTCTCCAGGAACAATGACTTTTCCAGCAAACAAGAAAACAGTTACGACATCCAGACAGTTTGTTTTTGCTAACAATAGATTTACACTATCGTTCAGAAGTATGCGGGCACTTATATGATGTCGTAAATATGTGATATATTCCATGAATGTTTATAATTATTTTTTATACCAGAGATGCCTTTACTGATCTTTATAACTCTGCCTCATCAAAAGTGAATACAATAGATCGTTGTAGAAGAATGTAAGCGATATTTATTAACAAATAATGCCGATAAGGTCCTCCTATTAATTGATAAATTTATTTCAAGTACTGACATAAATGTTAAAGTAAATGTTAATTACATAGGTATAAATTTCAGTAACTCTCGAGGCCCTTCCACCAAAGTTAGACATAAACAATTACATTTGTAGTTAAATACGTAATTAATTACTCGTTGCAATTACATTGTAATCATAATGACAAAGTACAATTATAAATTCATTGCAATTAAGACATGTAATTGATAACTGCAATTAAAAAGTAATTGCAATTGCATGTAATTACAATTACAATGTAATTGCAAGGTAATTACAATTCACAATTAGAATGTAATTGTAATTGTAATTGTAATTGTAATTGTAATTGTAATTGTAATTGTAATTGTAATTGTAATTGTATTTTTGTATTATTCGTTTCAAGTATAAATGACGCAAATGAAAATTACACTCAATCTAATAACTAAAAGAAACAATAACATTTTTTTTTACAATTTCTGTTGCTCGCATGAGTTTCGTCGACTTCTTTTAAACATTAAAATTTCACGTTCTTACATTATTAGATTGTTAATATTAACTTCACTGTTCATAAGATAAATTTATGGTTCATTATAATGTAAGTGTATGCACATCAATACTAACTGGCCTCATGGCTCCTTGTAAGCATGATATACACTCTTTTCTGATATACTTATGCAGCACTTGACACATTTTTCCTGGTAATGTATCTGTCGATAATTCTAGTCTCGTTATGTCACAGAAAAATTTAACATATACACGGCCGTGATTGATTTATCAATCACATATAAATTATAATGAAGTTTTGAATCGTATGTAAGAAGAAGAAAGAAGAGGTATAAATGTTAAATGCATACTGCAGTTTCCACCGTCATTTGATTCATGTAAATTGATATCAGATGTACCTATTTACAGATTCCAGATGTATTGCATTGAATAAATGAAAAATACAGAATTGCAGTACTAAGATTAATAAAAAAAAAACTAAGTTACGTGCAATCACACTAAACATTGCCGGGTATTTTGTTTTATTTTTGAGATACAAAATAAACTTTCATTTAAATGATAGTTCAATTAAAAAGATTCTCTTTATTTTACTCGCCTGTTATCTCAGTTAATGCCGTTTTAATAAGAATATATTTGATTAATATTACTAATAATTAGTAGTAATTTCCCTTTCGGGAAATCCTGCATAATTCTTTAAAAAAAAACCAATATTTTTTGAATATATACAGAATAAATATAGAAATTTATAGAAATATATAGAAATTTGACACAACATTCTTTAAATGTCCCTTAATTAAATGCAAAGAAACTTTCGTGAAAATAAATGCACACCTTCTTTCCCGAAAATTTCCCAAAGGAATCGCTTTCCTTTTCCTCGGACCCGCAGAAGACCCCTTGATAAGCATTCGTAATTCCCGAAATAAAAATATGCAAGTCGAATTAGGGAACAGGCTTCCAATCCAGTGTCAGAGAACGGATATCAACTTCGGTGGTCAATGATTCCGAATTTCTGGTGGCAAAGCGTCCCGGTCGATGGCGTGCTGCTTTATGGGGTGTGTAATGGCACCGTATGGGGCTGGCAAAGCCCAGAGGAAACGTAAAAACGTGCGGTGGCATGGGACACGAGAGAGAAAGAGAGAGAGAGAGAGAGAGAGAGAGAGAGAGAGAGAAAGAAGAACAGGCCCGTCAGGTTATTGGATGAACAGCAATCATAAAATTTCCACCTCCGACACTGGAGGGATGCCGGGAAATTTGACTGTGCAGCAACATATGCACGGGTATTCGTGATATTTACGGCAGGGTAGCTGGGGTTGTAAACTGGTCTGCGAAGTAGAGGTCCTGTCAGCAGTTTCCATAAGATTGGCCGCGATGCTTCACATGGGGTCCCAGCCCCTGACTCATGAATATTCCTCGGTTATTCGATCGTCAGCCTTCGAGTTGGTGGGAATCTGCTTCGAGAATGTCAATGGAACCTTTGTTTTCTTATATCGATAGTTGCGTATTGAAAGTAGAAGTTTCGTCTAGAGTGATTTTTTTTTAAGTTATGTTACAAATAAAGGACTATCGTAGTATGACCAACAACTTTTTTTAGACCCCTTTCTTTTGGCCTGAAAAAGAGAGGTGACAGTAAGGAATTCTTTTACAGATGGAAACAAAAATACGGTAAACACACTTGCTGGCCTTTATTTGTTATACGTTCAGAGAAAAATAAAAAACTTTTATTTCAATATTCGTACAGCGTGGCAAATTGTAGGTGGCGTTAATCGTGTTTAGCCATTTACTTGAATGTATAATAAATAGTGGCCCGAGAGTTTTTTTTACTATGTCCTCTTTGCTTTCTTTAACAGAAATTCTTAAATATCACCTTTTTCGGGACGCTGAAGGGAAACGAAGTCTTTAATTCAGTAATCCAGATTGCTGTCTAAAATCGATTATTTGAATTCGATTTAAAATAACTATTTAGAAAATTATTGCACATCATAAATAGGACTAAGTAGTCGTTCTTAACCGTTTACGCGAGTGTATTGCAGCTGATGAACACTATTTTCAACATCATTTTAATTAAGGTAAATGATCTTTTCTTAATGATTCTTTAGTTTAGAGGAAAAAACATTTGTCTCAGCATCTGCTAAAAGATGGGACTACAAATATTATCGATACAAAATTGAAGGTGACCTTGAGAACTCTGAAAAAAGGGTCGACAAAAATGTATTACAATCATCTTAAAACATATTATATGAGCTAAAAAAAATTTCGAGCGAACAGCTAGCAGTAAAATAATCTAAGCTGATCACGTTTTGTGGTCCTGTATATGCACATATTTAATACATATTCTTTTTCTTTCTTTTCCCTAACGTAATAACTTATCTAAAAAGAAAATTTTATATCAATCCGAGAAATGAATCAGTTTCTTTATGTGTTTCCTTTTTATGTCCGTATCAAAAGTCAACTTTCGATCCACTCCTATATTGAAATTTATTAAATTTCGTATTGCCATATCAGTTCCTATATGCATATAGAAAAACCTGTAAGCATTTATGCGAACATCGAAACTATTGAAGAAGCCCTTATAATACGTTGAAAAAAATTCCAATATCGGATATTACCTCATAGAAGAGATGAGATGCCATAACAAAATGTTTCGCCATTTCATTTCACTCCGTATGCTTTCACATCCTGCGAATATCATTCTGATGTCAGAGCATTCTTCGTCTGTATACGTATTTCCGTGATTATTCATCGATTTAATATTTTACTTTAAGCTATTTTTTGTTGCCGTGTTTTTTATGTAAACTTTGGGACTTGAAATGTTTAAATTTCGGTGTATCTTTTACATATAAACATATATACACGTTCCAATGAAATTCGTTGTTTGTATGTACGTAGAAAAAAAATGAGTGTATTCTAATTTTTATCCAGAACCTCTCCACTTCTTTCTTAAATCGGGAAAACTAGATTAAAATGAAAGCTTTATTTTTCAAAAATCGTAAAAATTCTACATCGACCTAATAGACTATACATAGTATAGGTGCCCCTGATCCAATTCTATGACTTGAAATAGAATTATTAGAGAATAGGAGACACGATGCTGTAATTTCATTTCATTGGTTGGTAAATCGCATTTGTCTTGTTCGTTCTCACTTTCTCTACACTATCTATCTCTTTCGCTGTGGATAAAATTGAAGCCAATCTGATCAACTGTCACGTAGCTGTTTATTTTTATTATTATGCTTAAAATATATAATGTTTCATCTTTTTGTTAAAGCTACCCTTCCATTATCCAAAAGTTCTGTTATCCGTACACTTTTGTCTTTCTATTAGTTCCGACAATAAACGAGGTTCTACTGTATAAAACTTTCGATTAACCCTTTAAGCGTATTCGGTTGGGAAATTCACATATTTCCTTCAAAAATAAATGAAAAGATACAGAAAAATAGTTCAATTTACATAAATATTTTCGACTTCAAAATAGCAAGGTAAACATAATTATGAAATAACGATTTAAAGGACGAGGCGTTGAAGGATTAAGAAACTCTCCATCTCACAAAATAAGATACGTGCGTCTTAAACACCCCCCTTAAAAATTCCCATTCTTCTGTCACTTAATCCCCCATTACGCGAAAACCTTCGGAGTGTATGTATATCACTATGACGAGTAAAAACGTAAGGTTCACGTGCTCGCCAGCTTGTCATTCCCTATGTCCCTTCCCCTCCTATGCGCACGCTAAAGCACCCATTCAGCTTTTTTTCAATTTCACGAACGTGGGTGTGTGCCACCATCTTACGGCCGCGGGAGATCGAAGATACATCCCTAATGTTTATGCAATGCCGGTGCCGTGCGGAATTTTTCGCGAGGAATTGCTGCGCGATACGGAATCGCGTGTGACGACGTACGCCGGCCAATAACGCATAACTCCGACAGATCGGATCTGCTACGAACTGCGAATTCGAGCCTCGGAATGCGAAACTATCGCGTTGCAACTACACAAAGGGAATTGTCGAAGGGCAAAGGACCTAGGAAAATGATAAAAATTGGAATACTATGCATTTTATTCCGTACGATTATGGTAAACTCGTCAGCGATGTTTATGGCTTCTAATAGAAACGAAAATTATTACAATTCTATGACCAACGTAAGAATATTTCATTTATACTTTATGGAATTTTCAAATTTTGCAGGTCTTTTAAATGGGGAGTTGTAAAACCTATGAAAATAACTTATTCGTACTCAGAATATATGTTTTTCATTTACCCTTTGTGTAGGCAACCGGGTACCCAGGTACCCATTTCTAAACTTCCTCTCAAAATTTTTTATGTTATTCTCTAAAACAGCACTATATTATAGGAAGGGAAAACTAGGAGCTTCGGAAAAGTATGAAAGTAAAATTAACTGTGCTGATCCAATCTGTCAGTGAATATTTAAATCGTGAATATTTTGGTTGCCTACGCAAGGGTTATTGGCAATATTTCTTCGTATAACAGGCTTAAAAAACGATTAATGAGATCTACTGTAGCGAATATACAACTATACAATTCGCAATATGTACTCGATTAATAATTACCATGAGAACAGATGGTACGGAACAGAATTCACGAGAATATAATAATATTCTAAGTACCTGATAAAAGACAATATAGGCGATCGCGTTGCACAGTTCGCTCGGTATACCAATAAGAAAAGAAATGAATTTTGACTCGGCGGAAAGAATCTGTCGGGCAACGGATTGAACATCACTCTAAACTTGAAAAACCTTACCCTATCGAACTGCTATCCTGGACTCGCGCAACTCCACCTACAACGAACTGCACAAAAGAACTGAACGGAACAAAGATACAATACCTCCTTCGTTCCTTTCAGTCACATCCCCGGATCCATTCACGTGAATACGCGATTACTGGCCGATTAATAGGAGCAGCAGGTTGCCAGGGGTGGCGCCGTATATGATTTAAAGAGCAGGGGGGATGCACGACGGCACAATGGCCCGCGTCGATGCTCACGTTTCCTAACAGCGCTTGCCCAATTTCACTCAAACAGAAGCCGATTAATTCGCAGCGTCCAATTTAATCCGGACCTTCCACCTCCGACCACCCCCCAGATACACCCTTCTCCGTTCCATTATACATATTTTAAACTGTCAATCTCTCTCCTGGACGAGCGGTATTAGGATTAGACGTGTGGGGTCAGGTTAGATTAGCACTGGGGGAGGAAAGGGCAACGATGAGAATCTACAGAGGGCGTGTGGAGACCACCCCACTGCAATCTGGAGACTTCTCAGTTTTATTCGAAATCTTCGGACATTATGACTCGCAACGAACTATAGAAGTTCTCTGAAATTTTGAAATCATGACACAACACGAAAGAAGATGACTCCTCGTGTAAAAATAAATCGAAAGTTATTACTGTACAGTCATGTCTCGATGAGTGCGACATACTCAGCCTCTCATAAATTTCTTTTTTACCCGCAGCCGAGCATCTGCTTAGCTTCTGTTTACTCTGTTTTGTTTCATTTCAAAAGAGGATCCCCAGTAATGGGAATAACGCCGTTGCTCGTGTCGCATTCATCGAGGAATCTCTGTATATTTATATTATACATGAAGTATGCTTAACTACCGATCGAGACGCCAATGTTAATTAGTAGACTGCGGATTTTGTGCATTTATACCACACACGATACTTTAGAATTCACTATACATACGTGGTTGATAAATTTTTTAATAAATGTTATTTTCTTTGGAACCTGGTAGAATAGTAAATAAGGTAAACTGTTCCTAGTTTGACTCTAGTTTCTGTAAACTAACTCGCAAACATTTCTATCTGCATATGTAATGGGTTATTGGAAAGAGTTTGCACCTCGGAACCCCTTACTAGGAAGATCGCACCCTAGCAAGGTGAAAGGCTCCGAGTCACGTGAGAGCCGATGCCACGTGCAAGTGTACCGTGGCTCTACTCATTAAGGTTCAGGTGGGGGGGGGGGGGGGGGGGTGAGTTAGCGGATTAATAACGCCTGGCACGAGCCTAATCAGCCGGTGTAGGGTTCACGGGTGCCTGGCACATCGCACCCCTCTCATACAGCCGGCAGACCCCATAACAATATCATATTCGGGCCTCCCCTGAGTTATTAACCTCTAAGGTTACCGCAGCCACCCTCGCAGTGCCGACATAAGCCGCACTTAATTACCAGAAAAGCTTAACCACCGACCGTTAAGCCGTGTTCGCAACAGGAACAAGGGGGGAATCAGTTTTTAGGGAATGTTTCATAGGAACTACAAAGGTGCCCGATTGACTTTTTACTTTCTAATATTCCAAGCAATTGTAGTATTACATATCCACGACGGTTTCTTATATGCATTTCTAGCATATATTATCGTTTTGTTTTAAAGGATGTTCGAATACTTTTGTTACCCACTGTATATCACATATGCACTGCGCTGAATTTCAGGTTTTGTTAGTGTCCCAAATGAGATGTATAGTGGATAAAAAAAATATTCGTACAGCCTTTAAAAGAGAACAACGCTTTCAAAATTGGACCAAGTGACTTGAGTTTCTTTGTGAAGTTAGAAGGATTAGGTTACAAAAAATTTGTTCACCCACTGTATGTATTCCCGACAGCTTAAAGGTTAAAACAAGATGAAATCCAGCGAAGCAACCAGCCGACGCCTTCGTGAAGCAGGAGCAATACCGTGACAGCGTTCTATGAGAAATTCAAGCTCTTTCGGCCAAGTTTCCGAAAAGTTAATTAATACTCGTGGGTGCAAACGAGAGTTTCGGGGTTTACCTGTTGACAGTAACGATGGCCGCTGAAAGGGGCACGGAAAGAAAAACGTCGATAGGACGTGTGTTTACGAAAGCTAAAATTCAGAGGGCGGGGGCCAGTGATGTACCCCCTTGGAGTGGCCGCACCGGGGGGCAACGTTGTCGAGCGCAATAAAGACACCCCCCTCCTCTACCGCCACCCCCGGGCGGGTTGCTGCAGCGCGAAAGTCGGTTCGCAAAGAAACTTTAAATTGGAAAAGTTTCGGCCAGGTCGTCTCGGGGAAAGCTGCAGAATGCTTAAAAATAAGCGTGCGCGCCACCCCTCCACCATTATTCCCTGCGCAACGTGGTGATTCGTTTTAAAACCGTTGCATTACTTTTTTTTATTATTATTATTTTCATCCTTTCGACCGGGAACGAAGATCCTTTATCACCCGTAGACTTTGTTGCCTTGTTATACAGGGAGTCCGAGAATAGCTTCGAATTCTGGGAATGAGAGGTTCCTGGAATGATTTGAAACAACTTTTTTCTTAGCAAAAATGTTATCAGAGGCTTTGTTAACGAGGTATTAACGAAAAACCACAACGAATCAGAGCGCGAGTCTACCGGCCGAGCTTCCGCGATAACGTTGGCTACCAATCGCAGCGCGGAAGCTCGGCCGGCAGACTCGCGCTCTGATTGGTCGGGGTTTTTCGTTAATATCTGGTTAACAAAGCCTCTGATAACATTTTTGCTAAGAAAAAAGTGGTTTCAAATCATCCCAGGAATCCCTCACTTCAAGGAGTAGAAGCTATTTTGGGACACCCTGTATTTATAGCGTACACGAATACATGAAACTCAATGAAATAAAAGCTAGCAATATTTGTATTATATTCGGAACATGATAAACTTCTATTTAAATTCCGTTCTTGTGAAGTAGTTATTGCGAAGAAATCAATTTACATAAACATCCACGGTGAAATTGTCAGCGTTTCGACTGCTTGCCCACAGCTCGTTTGATTCTCGCTTATGTTGTAAATGTCGAGACACGAAATGGGATCCTAATTGGGCCTCCCTTTTTGATCGGTGAAAATTGTAGGTATAAAGTCACAACTGAGATGAAATTCCCTCTAGTACGTGAAAGAACAACAACGGATCAAATAAGCATCAAAATTAATTTACAATTTAATACTCGGACAAGACTTGAAACGCGAATAGCGTACCGAATGGGTGTATTTAAGGATATTTAAGAATAATAATTATTGTATCTTCTTTATTCAATTTATTATGATTTTTGCGAGAATAAAACTATCACTGAACGGTTAATAAATTGAATAAAAACCGTCGAACATCGAGCTTAATTCGCGTAATATATGTATGTACATATTTCAGGAACCAGTTCTCGCTGGCTATCGGTGTATCAGCCAGGTGAAAGCAATGAACGTATGTCATACACAGGACAGTCGTAAATAGTCGATATTAAACATCGATATGAGAGAATTAGCATAACGGTGCACCGTTAAGCAACGAATGTCTTGACCGGTAGCCAATCGCCAGATCGTTTATGTCATTTTCTTATATCGACTCCGTTGCTCATATGACTTCATGGCTCTATATGGGTTCGCAAATCAATCGGCTGGCATGCGAGTAACTTGAAACAACACGTTGCAACTGTATTCAATTAACGACCTGCTGTTCTTTGTTGTTGTCGACAATAAAATAACGGTGACTTCAAGGAAATTATATAATCTGATTCGTCCACAGTTAAAGTAAATTAATAGTACGCTATTGTCCATATAAAACGTAGTGGACTCGACTGTCCCTTTTGAAGGGACAAAATGTATGGAAAATTAAAAATTCCGAGTGCAAAGGGTTAAATATAATAATCGTAACATAGTAATGTGGTTTTAATTAGATAGTTAATTAGATAGTTAGAATTGTTTGCACATTTATTTACAAAAGCAAGAATTAAACGAAATTCCATTTCTTCTCTAGAGGTTTTTATTAAATTAAAGACACACAAATCTTTAATACCTACATTTGTCGATACTTTTAACTGTTGTGTTTTCTGCATTCAGCATATGCTTGCCGTTAATTTAATAAAAATATCGCAACTTACAATTAGATATGGGTAAACATATAAATGTCATATTTAATGTATAGTATACAACAATATATTTACATATTTTCGATTTAATATGCACAGCACTTATCAATATAATTAGCACTATCAAATTAATTTGCCAATTTTATTCACTTTTAATACCTACTATTTCCGCAAATGCATCCGTCGATCTGACTGTATATTCGTCACAAACACACAACAAAATGGTATACGAATAAAATTTCAAACGGAAGAAAGCATTACGAGGAACAGGTTTATTTATTTCCCTTCGCGTTTCCACGTATCTCGTTGAATGTATCAAAACCGATATTTCTTTCTACAACGACCAATAAATAAATACCGTGTATAATGCCCGACAAACCAATCAGAATCGTACTGTAAAAGGAGCGCAAGATAAGAACCGCGACGGTGGTAATTCCATGATTTATTTTCCGCCGATCGACTGCTTTTGCCAACTCATATGCAGCTAATAAAAATCCAGTCGCTGTCCTCCGAATGAGAAACAATTCTCACCGAGCATAATTTTCACCGCGACCATTTATTGCCGAATATATCATCTCGAAACGAGCTTTATTTCTCGTAAATTAATGGCGTCACGTTTCAACAAAGTAGCTTGCGGTTGCAACGAACAGGAATCACAATACGCTACTAACCTCTGGAAATCCACCACTGGAGTATCAAATATATCACGAACGATTATCTTTCCAGAACACTTTTCTTAAAATTATGATTACTAATGCTTCCTGCAACACGTAACGTTGTAATATTTTCATCGAGTTCTAACTTTTCCGAATTTGTTTAAAACACCTCGCATGTTTTCCGAATATTCTAAAAATATATCATGCAACATTATAGTGACAATGTACATTTTAATTATTAAAGGTGTTAGGAGCCTGTGGATATCTGTACCTACTCATATACATTTTCATAGATTCGTTTACAAACATTGGAATCAGATAAAAATTATTTTATTCTACAAAGGGCTATAATGTTCCAAATAAAATCAAAAGTTAATTGAATGCTATCAAACTCTTTACACACTACACAGGGTGTCAGAAAATCTTACGTGTTATAAAGGAATAAAATCCGCAATTCCGTTACTGAAATATTAACGTATAAAGAATTTACAGACTCTTCTCGATTATCCTCTGGCTTGTTCTACACGATTATTGTCCAGGCGTTATCCCCACGGATGCGGATGTTTATGCAAAAACAGATTTTTCTGAGTAATTTAAAGAAATTCAAATCAAACAGATATTAAAGGTGTTCCATCAGGTTTCAAATAAAGTGTGAACATTAAATTGTTGCTAATTTTGTTCACTACATTGTATTTTATACAATTATGCATGCCATAAATGCATAAAATCCGCAGTTTAGTGATCGTCCGAGAAGGAACCGAAGCTTCATAATACGAATGAATTGACGATACAGACTCCTCTCGATTATCGTCTGGCTTGTTCTACACGATTATTGTCCAAGCGTTATCCCAACCACTGGGGAGGGAAGGCCATGAAACCTGTCAATCACATACTTTGTTGTCCTTCCGCTTTTGTTGCCGAGGCTCAGGCTTCGGGCAAAAAAAAACGAATTTTTTATTGTCTCGGCGCGGACCTGTGTTCGGGACAATAATCGAGAGGACTCTGTATATGTATTAATGTTGATAATCATTATTTTCGATGACTCGCATGAACGTCTGGCATAATTTCTTAAGCATAAGGTATTTAAAGCCCCTGAATGGAGGATCGCTAATGCTCAAAGTTTAAAGACGTCCGTGTCGGCGTCGTGCGTCCAACCATTACGAAATCAACGATCCAATGACAAATGTGTTTTCCGTCATAGTTTATGAAGCCGATAAACGCGTCCGATGCCAAATGAATTGCTAATGGAAAATGCTATTGACAAACGCGGCTGTATAAATCACTAGGCCCAATGGAATTCGCAATGTGGGCTGCGGCCGCGTTGAAAGTTTCGTTCCTTGGAGGTTCGTCGATGCGGAGGCGGTGGCTCAGCAACAATTGTTGATGTCTAATAAAATCTCTGTAAGAACGGAAACCTCTGCCGCGCACGCGAACGATTCTACTTTGATCTACGGTACAATTTCCTTTGCAACTATTTCTCCACTAAATCCTGCTGTCGTGTAACACACAATGATGGGGTGTAAACAATTTTACGAAAATGAACAATATTTTTTTCAATGAATTTAATAAAAACAATATCCAACATGAATACCACGTTTGGTTTAATTGCTGTATTGAAAGATTAAGTGCTGCAAATAGATCAGAAAACATGAGCAATATTTATTATAAGCTTTTCTTGACCTTTGACAGTGATAGTACAAGTAAATTAAATCGATATATTCAAAATGTCAAGCTTTAGCCCAAGAGTGTCTCTCTTGGGCTAAGTGGAGTTATATTTACAATCACACATGTACAATTAAACAGCGGATATTATTATATGTAGATCGCCAGATCAAAAATTATTCACAAATTTTTATTTTATCCTTTATGTAATGTATTATTTCGTGTGGGAAATAAATTTTCTTTTGATTCTTCTATTGATAAATCAAAAAATTTCAAATAGCAATACAGTCTGTTCTGCAGCTGTTTTATCCATAGTACCATTAACGGTAACTTCATATCTCATTACAAGTGATTATCATAGGATATGTTGATGCTAAATACTCAGGTGATGTTACTACATAACAATGAATCACCTTCAACTTGTACTCACTGTCAATTGTTCAGACGCAACCCAAATAACCCAAAAACATCACATGTGCGTCAAAATGTACAATAAAACGTGCTACAAAATGTAAGATTACGAAAAATGGACATTCCTCTCTTTGTCCCCTTACCCTTCATATAGGTACACCCACGAGCACACTCGGCTTCCACCAGGGGAAAAAGTGACGTAGGATAAGGGCCTACCACTTGGTAAATTTATTTCAAGTACTGAAATAAATGTTAAAATGCATGGTAATTTGGCATAAATTTCAGGAACTTTCGAATTCAAATGGTAGGTAAGGCCTTTTCCCTACGTCATTTTTTCCCTAGTGGAAGCCGAGTTTGCTCCTAAGTGTACATATAAACTAAGTTACGGGTCGATTAGATTTATGTCGATCGTAAGCTCCGATCAATACTTACGCCACACACATAAAACATTGTATTGCGTACATTAAAATTGCCAAACATTACAGAAACGATGGGCAGCCTATAGGTTTTGATAGGCCAAAGTAACTACGTGTTTCTAATGCTTAATCGTCGCTCGCAAACAAACGCACTGTTCTTCTCCAATGTGCAATGTTTGCTTAATTCTACGGAATCGTCCGTAAAACTGTAATTGATCCTCTATTTGGTTCGACCAACATCGCATCCTCGCCACGAGTACAGGCTCGAATCGCATCGGCTGCCTGCGATCCCGGCTAGGCAACGGTCAATTAATGCATCGGCAAGTAAACGGATGATTCTTCAGTTCGAGTCGGCCTGCAGCTAGCTGTCTCAAGAGGCCTCATTAACTGCAGTCCACCAATTATATAATAATAAGCTAATAATAATTGCATTGCCGTTGTATCAGCCCACCGGTCAACCGGAGTGGACGAATAAATTAAGGACTAACTTCCCTCTTACAACGCCCTCGTCCAGACTGCACGTCAGGCTGCATCCAGAACGGGTCTTAAGTGCATTTTTAAGCATCTCGCCCTTCCCGCGGCCGGATATGAGAAAATGCGCGGGAGCTTCTGCGGCGATTAAAAGCCACTGTACACTGATTATTATTGATTCTGCAAACATTCGGTCCGATTGGAATTAAGTACCCTAGTAGCATTTATGGTTGGCCAACGGTATTTAACAGTTGGGAGTTAAGTTGGGATATAGTTAGTGTTATTGTATACAAATTCCAAAAATAGGGTTTACAACGAAAAAAGTAGGACAATTTGCCAAGGAATATCCAATGTTGGGCCTCCAATTATTATAGTTGATTAATTAACCAGAAATTTACAATGATAATACAATATTGGCCCCCCCAAAGTTTGTCAACATTTAAATATCGCCTTAAAGACGTCAGAAACGTTGCTACAACCAGAAACTTGTTATTATGTTTTAAATTAATTTTTTTGTTCTCTTCTTTATGAATATACTCACAATCCGTTACTGTCGCGCAACACGTTTGACACTTGACATTTTGTGAAAATAGAGTCAGGGAACAGAAGATTGGAAATAACTTATAATAATTATTTGAAATAATTAGCTACGTGTACAAATTGTACAGAATAATTTGTGAAGGTAACTTTGCTGGTAAAACACTTGTTAGCTTGTTTAATATACATGCACGATTTAATATGTACAATTTATACATATAGCTAATTATTACAAATAATTATTATTGTTTTAAATGGAACCGTATAATTGTTTTTTTCAGTATGCATATACGGACTATTTAAAAGTTTAGTCGAAAAGAAATAGCAACACGACAAATTTGCTGATGAGAGGATACACTTTAAGGTCAATCGAATATTGTCTGACTTAGACTGACATTCAATTCTGAAATTATTATTTGGAAGATATATCATAGGATTTCCAGAATTCACGTAAAATAACAAAAACAATCATTATATATGAAAAAATAATGCAACACAATAGGTAAAATGAATTCCATTTTCAATTCTTGCGATGGAATTATAATTGTGTAAAATATTTTATATACAACATCATCCTGCTTACCAAACTTCTCATCCAGATAGTACAAATCGCCCAATAACGCCTTGAAGACGGCTTAAAGACGTCTTAGGCCTAAAACAACCGTAAAATGGACGTCTTCAAGACGTCATGTGCTATCTGAGCATTGAATTGTCCAATATTATTTTGTTCACGTATTTTCTTAAAACGAGTCTATAGAAATGAATACTTATTACACAGAAGCCAATCGAGATTTCTGGGCGGTGTAACGCACAAAAGAAATGAACCAGTGAAAGTACTTTTTAGAGGAAAGATAAATTTTTTAACGATCTCTCACTCCTGAAACAATTTCGTTCCGTGGCGACTATAAATTTCTTACAACCTCCAGTACGTTCGACCGCAGTAAATCAATCTGTACTCGCAAAAAGTGGATTCAGAATTGTCCGGAGCATTCACATTCGAAAGCAAAAGGTGAACTGCCAGTCGGTTTTCCCGCGGGACTTTTTCATGTCCCCCTTTTTTTTTATTCGAAAAAGGTTGAATATTTATCAGGAATCGTAATTTTTTTACCGATTCGAAGGACCGTGCCGCGTGCTAGAATCTCCTCTCATATATGGAACTCATATCGCCGTCGAGTATGACCTTAAAGACCGCCGATCAATTCGATTGTACCGCGGGATCGGTTGCATAAATAGACGCCGGTTTGATTTACAGGTGTAACGCGACGCGTTCCCGCGCATTGTGATTTTTAATGCGGCCGCTCGCGTTGATTTATCATCTGGCTGCTGGCATTTCCATAATTTATGGGAAAATACGATAGATTTATGGATTTCGATGCCACGCGCATTCGATAAATAGAAACGCGTAACTATTTCATCGGGAACAAGGATAGGATACCTAACGGCGGACGGATCCACGGATTGCAAAGCCATTTAAACGTTCGGCGTAATCGCCTCGAATGATCTTTTTGCGAACAAAAATTCTAATGGCCTCGGATATCCAGCATGCCGTAGAATTTATACGACGTTAACCGAATGAATTTCGAAGGTAACAGGATAAGGAGTCGTGTCTCGATATTATTTCTTTGAATAATGTAACACTTATGTAATTCGAATATTCCACTCAGCATGGACGCCTGATTTATACTCCGTTATGAAAATGATCTTTCATCGTGGTCATCTTGGTCTGCAATATGAAACGCAAATTAGATCCGGGAAAAGCAAAACAGTTCTTTGAAAAATAAATTGCAAATGTTAGGGTAACTATTTATTACAGAAACCCTGATTATAGCAAAGCATCTGGCTATAGACGTGTATGCAAATTCAAAATTTTATCTAATAATTGTCAAAAATGAGAGTAAAATAAAAATTTATTACTTCTGAAGCTCTTGTATTCTATTAGTTTACTGGTTCAATAACATCTTCTTGATTAATCTAATAGTTCAATTAAACATTTCCTTGTGTCCAGTTGTCTGAAAATTATTTGTAAAATGTGAATTTACATAAATATCTACAGCCCAATTGTCACATATCTATTATAGTCTGATACGTACGCGTTACACGGAAATACTATGTACCTACAATAAAGTAAAATAAGTATGCATTTATAAAAATACTGACGATGTTCACACGTTGTGAATATCACATATATACGTACGTACAGTGAGAATCAAAAGTGAGTATACACTTTGAAAGTATACTCTATTACATTGAGTTGTGGTAACTGTGGAGGTAGGGCCTGACTGATTGAAACTGTTTTCCAGCAGACAATTTTTCACCACCTTGGTACACACATATTTTGGGTCATGAACTCTCATTAAATGACCCATGCTTGCAGCTAAAATTTAATTTTGAAATATTTAAATGTTCAAATCTGTCCACAGTACTATGAATAAAAACCAACTGTCCTACATCAGAGGTTGCCATGCTGCCGGCAAACCATAATAGTACATTCACAAATTTTCTGGTTATACCTCCGAATTTTTTTTCTCGGACATGTTGGCTGCCTATTTATCCCGAAATGTTAAAACAATCATATCCAACTGTATTACTACCATGATCAATAGCACGATGTTACAGAAGTATTACCGCGAATCTCACCTTTTGTATGATGTACACTTCGTTTTGACTCTCACTGTACATACATCTTCGCTTACTTCTACGTATGTATGCAGTGTCGAAGAACAGTCCATTGGAGCTTGTAGTGGTAATATTTGCATATGAATGGCTGCTTAGAGTTTACCACCGAGAAAATTTGTGAAATACGTCTTCGATCCTTCTATTGAATACAGCAACGGGAATATCGTATTCTCTGCACTTGCACTTGCTAAACATTTACACGTTCATAAT
This sequence comes from Dufourea novaeangliae, assembly GCF_001272555.1. Taxonomy (NCBI): domain Eukaryota; kingdom Metazoa; phylum Arthropoda; class Insecta; order Hymenoptera; family Halictidae; genus Dufourea; species Dufourea novaeangliae. Next base: position 203,842 of record NW_015373895.1, on the reverse strand, counting down.
TCACCGCAAAGTACGCAACAGCTTATCTTCGTAACTTTAATATGATATACACACTGCATGTGTATATTTCACTGGGTTTGAGAACTTACTTTCTCTTTGTTATACACTAAATGTCCCTAATAAATGGACAATGTTAAGCAAAAACTTATTCACTGGGTTTGAGAACTTACTTTCTCTTTGTTATACACTAAATGTCCCTAATAAATGGACAATGTTATGCAAAAACTTATACCAGCATGCAGGGGCGTTCCTAGGTTGTTGATTGCCCGGATGCAAAAACAGTATCCGTTGCGTTGCCCTTATTAACTTAATATGCAGTGTTTACTTTTATATCACCCAACGTTTGCACTTCAAATATCTTTGTTTTTAAAGATACGTCAAATGTGTTAAGGAGAAAGTTGAATGGTTCAATGGAGCTCACACGACACCAAAAAAATTTTTGTTTTTATGTCTTTCTTTTAGAGATATCAAGGTCACCTTAATTTTTTTAAACACTTATAATGATAGTCCCTTTCATTAGGAATTCAGTGACTATAATTATTCAAGGTCATTCAAGGTCACGGGAAAAAGCTTATTTCTTAAGTTGGTCAAAACATTGAAAATATCTGCACCAGAAGTTTCATTCTTCTCTAGTTCTTCAACAGCTAAGCTGAATATCGACATTAAATGTTGCAAGAACAATAAATATATTTGAAAATTTTTAATTTCGAAATAAAAGACATTTGGCATTTTTTCTGAACTCAAAAAAAGACAAGGACAGGAGAGCTAATTAAAAAGGACGGTTGGCAACCGTAGTTACAACCTTCCCCGGTCTCCCGTACTACATTTTAGGTGGGCCACCAACTTTCATAAGATGAAAAATCTATTCTTATACCTCGTAAGTGGTTAGCAGCTCAGAACGAGCAGAAATTTTCCTTGCGAACTCGAGTGCCAGGATCGCGAAAGGAAAAATATGACGGGGGAATTTTTCCCGGACCGATGGCCGTGTACGGAATGCACGTTTATTGTTAGCAAAAGGGCCGCGCGCGACAAAAAGCACGGCTGGGGATTCCGTTTCTAAGGCCCAATTACTCGTGTCATTACACTTCTGGATTCCTGGAGTGCGAGTGCTGCCTGGGCGCAGTAAGAGTTGCCGGCGACCTGGCCGGGTCTGTTTCTTTTTCTTTTTCAGAGCTCGCTGGGTTTGTGCGCTTATGTAGAAGCGGTTTCAAATCTGGTTAGGCTCGACCTGCAATTTTGTAATCCATAAACGTCGCTCATATGGCGCGTGCTCCAATTCCATGTTTGGCGAAAAACCGCAACTGCCCTTGTTGCTGATGCCTTCGCGAGCGACGCGTTGCGACAGCCACGGTTTCACCGGGTTTCTATCATATCTGTGCGATTACCTTATACATACTATCCAGACGATCATTCGTGGAAATAGCTGGTAACGAGGATATGGCTATTTTATTATTGCTAGCAATTTAATGGTTCGTTTCATATAAGGTACTTAAGGTCAATGTCCCTATTCCTAATCACGTCCCGATTTATGTTCAGTACGCATATTTTTTATTTAATGCAAGAAGTTCAATAATAAATTAGTTGTACGAAAAATTATTTAAATTAGTTCAGTCTTTCTGTACAAAATACTACAGCCCACTGATCAATGAATGGCAGCATTATAATAGAAATAAATTTAATAAGTCTACCCGTCGTAAAGAAACATGATTTGCGCGTTATAGTTTTATTCATATTCGTATTTTTTATTTAATGTAAGAAGTTCAATAATAAATTAGTTGTAGAACAAAATTATTTAAAGCAGTTCAGTATTTCCGTAGAAAATCCTACAGCCCATTGTTCGATAAATGGCAGCATATTAATGGAAATAAATTTAATAAGTCACGTGGACGCTGCGTTTTTACTGAAGAAAAACTTACGGAATTGAAAACATTAATATTGTTCGCCAATGCTTGGTCAAACTTGGTTTTGACACTTCCATTTTCGCTGAGCAGAAATAAGGACATTTTATACTTCGTATTAAATTAACTATTATTAAGTGTTAAAATGTTTTTAAAAATACTTTTATTTAAATTTAATTGTAAAAGGGGGTGTAAATTTTGTCTAATAAGTTTTTGTGTTGATTGTTGCATAAGAAAATAATAAAAATCAATTTCTGCGATAGCAGAACTCTTACATAATTAGATATAGCGACATTGACCTTAACCGAGTCAAACCCAAAACGTAGACTGGATATCATGCACAGGCTTCGCGTTCAGCACTGTGAAACAGTTATCGTCGTTCTTGGAACTAGTGTGTATGACATTTTCTATTTAGAAAGATCTACTGAACACGTGGGAAAAGTTGACTGAATATACCGTGGGACACACTGTACGTAACACATACCGGTAATTCACCTTTAATTAAATACTTTTTATCCGAGGTAATATATGTAGATATATATTCATATATTTCTTGTACGAAAAACTTATTTCTTTTTCTTGATTTTTTTAACCCGCAGAGCAGGAGAAATATCGAAAAAATCGGTATTCAAAAGCCGCCATTTTCAAAATTTTTCATACTTTTTCATGCTGATTAATACCATAGTTAGACTTATACTAATGGACAGTCTTTATGGTTTTTTCATTTAAAAATAGCTAGAATGGCAGGAATCAGTCACTAGGACAATATTCTTTAAGGGAATTTGTATTAAACGGTTCATAATTCAGTCAATGTTAATTACTTTTACTTAACAAAAATAGTAAACATTCTTAAACCATAAATACATACATGTGCAAAAGGCTGGTACCAAAATGTCATGTATGATTGTAAAAATACCCTGAAGAAAGCTCGAAAATGACACCCTCGAATAGAATGAATACCTCCTTAAAGATGCACTTGATTCCGGTCAAGCAGCTCGCAGGATTAAAATTGAAGAAACTAAAATCGATCGGCAGAAGCCATGAAGTACTTTCTAATTGTCATCCTTGTTTCCTCCGAAGCGAAGCCCCGCGGAATCCCTGCTTGAGTCCCTGCTATTATTTTTAATGCCTGGACGTATCCCGCGTCGCGCCGGGGACGAAATAAAACGGAGGGAATGTCGAGTGTCGAAGCTGGCACGGATTTACGGGGCGCTTTGTAACACCGCCTTCCTCAATTCAGCAATATAGCCGCCCCCCCCCCCTCTCCCACTCCACTGTTCGAGGGACCACATGACTCTCCCACGGGCGAGACACAGGGACCTGCCATGGGGCCCCGCTGTAGCCTTGCTACACTGTGCTCATTAACCCTCTATGCCCATGGATTAAATACTTTCGTGGCCTCGCTGTCGTGTTTTTGTGAGAAATTGCCAACAGGGATGAGAGATTTGACGAGGTTTATAGGGTTACGGAAGGAATCCAGTGGGGGAAGAGCACGTACACCACCGAGCAAAACTCCGTGCGTCCTTCGCTTAGCAATAGGGAAGACCAAACTGTATCCTCGCGTCTTCGCATCGGCCACTCGCACGTAACAGACATTCATAAAATTCTAAAAAAAAACATCCAACAGTTTTTGAATCTTGCTGTGCCCTGTTATATCCATCGTACACATCATACTTGAATGTCCAGCCCTCTAACTGCAATCATTAACCTTTAACATACCTACCCAGATAACACATTACGCCTTGAAGACGGCTTAAAGACGTCCCAGACCTAAAATAGCCGTAAAATGGGCGTCTGCCAGACGTCGTGTACTATCTGGGTAGTAGCCTTAGTGAATGCCTTAATATCGACAAAAATATTGTTCGGGTACTTGCCTTTTTAAAAGATTATGACCCCATTGTCACACACGTTAATCTACAAATAGGAAAATAAGGCCTTAAACGACACTCTCTATACCATCGTTTATATCATTACAGTGGTCTAAATGATACGTACTTTTTGTTATTTCACTGATTACAACACTGTATTATAAAATGCTTCCAACGTTGTACTAACTAATTATATTTCCATGGTCGCTAATGACCCAGTAGTTGATGCGACCTGTATAAATAATTAACAAAAAATACTAGTAACTGATTTGGATCAGCTTACGTGCAGGGAATAGTGAAGCCTCGAATTTCAAGTGGTAAGAGACCATTTCTTATGACGAAGAAACAAGTAATCCACAAAGAGGCATAATCACATGTTTCTATAAAAGAAATTCTAAGATTGTTAAAAAAACATGTCATATAATATGAATTTTCGAGTCAAGATTTGATAGTGTTCAAATCAGTATCAACTAAAATAACTGCAAGTTAATAACGAATTTCATGAGAAAATTAGTTTTCCTAAAAGCATTTGTCGTATAAACTTATAGTATGATAAAACTAAAAAACTACACGCGTACATCATTTCTTTCCTGGCGTGTTGAATGTTATGTTAACATAGATAATGCGAACAATCAGTTTCTTGGCCAGAAAAGAAAAGTTTGCAGTTAGTTTAATGAAAATGTTTGCCGGAAAATTACGCTGCCCCGGAGCAGATCGGGTACGGATACCAATGGATCTAACAGCCGTGGTACTAGAATTTCACATTGTACTCGGCGTTATCACCCAATGTGGCTTTCTGTCAAGTGCCCACGTGAACTGACCTACGGAAATACAAGTCACGCTATTTCAGACTTGGAGTAATTGGTATGTAACACTAATAATATTAACTGCACGTTGCTCATCATACACCGTGGTACGGATCGATGGGAACTGTGTGACACAAAACTCGGAAATGAGAATAGGAGCAATTGTACAGGTTCCTCTCGATTATTGTCTGGCTTGTTCTACACGATTATTGTCCAGCCGTTATCCCCAGCACTGGGGGTTAGTTGCCCCTCCGCTTTTGTTGCCGAGGCTCGGGCTTCGAGCAAAAAACTGGATGAGTCGAAAATCAAAATGTGCAATATACATGAATAATTAAAACGCGAATAAGAACTAAATAGGAAGAGACAACACTGAATAAATTATTCTATATTTGAAATTAAAACGACTTTAAAATCTAATGGAATAACCAGCAAATTCTTGTAACTATTAAAGACTTAAGAATCCTATAATAAGAATAAAGAACGTGAATTATTTTTGTAAAGAAATATTACTATTATTTATTAAATATATTATTTTAATAAATACTTCATAAAATAATTGCATTACTTCACATTCGTGTAGAATTTCGTCTTATTCAAATTTTAATTATTTGCAGTCATATTTTTTTCCAGAAACTATTATTTCCGATCGTTTTTCCGCATCGTTCCATACTTGTACGTTCAGTAATAAACATATCAGAAACAGAACAATTATGATCGATGTAATTAACGCTATCAGAAAGATTGTTGGAAGTGAATTGCAATCTTTTTAGATGACTGGTAAATAAATAGAATTGGAAAATCAAAGTGATTATTTTCGTTTGTCAAATACGTATAATACATTGCAATATATCCCTGTTTCTGACATATTTTACTAACATAACCTGTATAACTATGATTTATTAATTTACTGTAGTAAGTACGGTCGATTTAGTACTTGATCATCATATATCAAAAACCTTTCGTGTACAACATTTATACACGTACTTTAAAAACATTTTTACGTAAAAGAAATCTAATTTACCAATAAAATTAATTAAATCCAACCTATTAGACACATATGACAAATCGACTCTCGATTGAGCTCGAAAACCGAATAATGTTCGCCTACTTCCAATTTCCACTCACAAAACAATTTCTCCCCTTGTCACCATTATGCCTCATAGCTACCCACAGGCGTCGCTATTATAAACATATACAAATTCGTCAGTGGCCGTCGCAAACAATGGATCGTTTAACAGCACGGAGATATATCATCGTGCGCCGATTCCGTCGAAGACAGGGGCCAGAAGGAAAAGGAGAACGTCCGCAGAAGAAGAGGAGAACTTTAACTACGTCTGGATTTACGGTGATCGCGTGCAACCGGTTGTTTCTTTCCACAACTATACATCATCTTTACCAAGTGAGAGGATTAACCTTCGACCAAGTGGGAATTTAATAGCTCCTGCCGGCTTTTATGTCGCTCGTCTGGCCGACATACGAGGTGCCTACCCGAACGAACGTCACGGAACTTAATCTACAAAGAATTCTTCTGTTCGCGATTCAATAGAACATTCTGGACAAACCATTTAATCGACCACCCTTAAATCAGCTACCGAACTGTTCTCAAAACAATGGCCACTACATAAATGTAATGTATTAAAAAACAATACAAGAAACACCTCTCCCCCCCCCCCCATTTCAGTTAATTTGTCTATTGACCTACCTTCAATTTCCAGCTCGAAGATGCTCGAACGAGACCTTAATTATATGCTGTCGTGAAATTTTCCAGAAGAATCCTTCGCAATCATCCCCCAATTGGCGAGCTTGGACAGCATCCAACAGCCGAAAAACGCAGACCAGCCAATATGTCATCCCTCTGTTCACTGTTCGTACCGAATAACCCTCTGCTCTATCGGCGCGGGCCGAAACTGAGCAGAAGAAAGGCATGTGATGGGGCCAGCGGAGGGGAAAAGGAGGCAAAACTGGGCTGTCGCCGGATCGGGGGTTACAAATGGGCAAAACACCGCTCTGTGCGGATGCCGCGGGCCCGGTTGCAGGTGGCGTGGCCGCCGATAAATATGTCAGCCGGTAACACCATGCCGCGGCATACCACGCCGCTCTCGCACCCTCGATCTCCGTCCGGTTCCCCGGGGCCCTTCTTCCCACCACCCCGCGGAATATCTCTGTTCCCCCGGCCCGTTTCTCGCCTCTGTTTCACCCTCGCCGCGCATTTGAATATTATGGAAATGTCGCCGCGAGATCGGCCGGCCCCGAAACTCGCTACTCTGCATCTGTCATACACCCTAATGAGGATCCAGGGGTTGTTAGGTGTCACAAGGGTTTCGAGGGTCTACCTGGTGCAACAGGTGAACCATAGATTCTTGCCGGTGTTGTCTCCTACGATCAACGTGTACCATCCGAACAATGCAAACTAGATCGGAACGGTACGATTTAATAATTTATTGTATGCATTACAGAAAAAATCAGAAGATTACCGTTGAAAGTACAAAATGGAATTGTACACTTGAGACTGGGGAAATTGGAGCAAAAGATTATACGTTCTGTTAATTATAGTCTCATAATTTTATTAGCATTTGATTATGCACGCATGGGTAGGTACAGTAAATCTTCGATGAGTGCTCGAAGGCTCCGTGGCATTAACAAGGCAAGGTCCTCAAGTGGAACACTGACTTTACAACACTACTGGGCATCTATGAGCAATGACCTAAATTTATTAATACAGCTATTAGGTGTACCATGACCAGCATCACCTATTCCATGATGTATTGACATTGCAGCACTTGTTGTTGTTGCTGTAGATGGTAAACGTGACTCACAAACAGACGAAGAGTGACCAATATGAGATACTGGTCACTTTGATAGGATTGTCCTTTTTAGATATTCTAGGGCATACATATGTATACATTATTATGTGTGATCATGCACAACACTTCCTTGACCTTTATTAGAAGCCGCTGCAGGCATAAAATTAAATGAAAGGCATGCAAAACTAACAAATTTGTATATCGTATCTGTCATAGGAATTTTCATAATTTTCTTTTAACTGTGAGGCATTGTTAGGCAAATAAAAATGTTAAAATAAGAATTTCGAAATAACCTAAACTATAATGAAATTCCTTAGTTTTTTAACGGAGATGCAAATTAACCATTGAAATCAAATACGTTTTTTGTATTATTATCTTGGCGTAATTTACAGCACTGGTAGTAGTGTTTTGTTCTTAGAAATGATATTGCGTTTCGGTAAAATGAAAGCTGGAATTTGTAGAAACTATTATAAAATATAGGAATAATTAGAGAATAATAACGATCCCAAAAAGAACGTAAACCCACTCTTACAAGACCTTAGTATCGTCCAAGATTAATCTTTCTGTACAAAATTATACATCCTAGGAAATAGGACACGAATGTAAGGCCATTTATATTATATTAACCAAAATTAATTTTAATTATTTCGTGCATTCCAATTCGACAGGACCAGAATGGAAAATTAAAAAGTAGTGGATGGTTGTGTTACCATTTCTTTTCATATTAAAAAATCTCAAACGAAACTCACGCAAATTCGAAGAATTTTGTTCGATTCATACATTAACCTTGTCATCTAGAAGTTATTCCAACATTCAAGATGAAACTATAGCTTTATTTTATTTTATTGTGGAAGTTATGAAAAATAAAAAAAATTATGTCAAGTAATCGACGTTAACGGAAAGGTTACCATTATAATACATCCTAGAGATCCGATTACCGATCATGAAACGAAAAGAAGGCCGTGTTACAATTACCGTATTTAAATATATTCTAAAATTAGTAATATTTAGAGGACAGGCGGGAACCGAGGACCCTCATTTCCATCAAAATTTCAAATTGTCATGCGTCTGATGTAATTCTTAACCAACGTTTCCCGCCACTAGAAATGTAGGACAGGGCACAAGCGGAATATAAACGACTGTTAGCCTGCCACGCTCGGTTGATATATTTTAATCGCGTTGAGGGACTTTGAATTGTATGCATATCGATTCATACGAAGCTACTTTGTTTCCAAAGATAAGGAGATGGTCGTGTTACGCGAGGAGAGATCATCGTGTCGACCAACTAACGAGTACCATAGGTCGAATAATATCAAATTGTAAACATTTCCGTAATTTTTACAACTGCGCTGGGAAAACAATGAGTCAACTACCTGTACTATTTTATTATTAAGAATAAAACAATGAAAACATGATAAAATTGATTTTCGAAGAAGAACTAATGCAAATTGCAATAAGATTGTTCGTTATGTTAAATCGTGGAAAAATAGGATAAAAGACTGTGATGCGACTAAACTCCCCGTTCAAGGACACATAATGTAAAAAAAACTTTTTCCTACACCCTCTAGTTTCTGAGATATTGCAAAAAATACATTTTCATCCCTCAACTTTGCGGGCTGTTATCGTCCCCTTAACATGGACGGTAGCCAATAAAAAAAAAAATACGTGTCAAATATTATTTGGAGAACTATCTCCCATAAAAGTTTCATTAAATTCGTCGTGTGTGGGTTGTGTATGTTCCCTTGTTGGATTCTCATCCTTTCAATGTTTCAGATTAATCGTTCCATAAAATTCTTCTTATATTAAAATTCCCAGACGAACCGTTCCTACTCTCAGAACACCGTTGTAAGTTGCTCGTGATACCGATCAGAAATCGAAATCCATTATCATGTCACGTTACCCTCGTGAAGCCGACGAATTCCATGGGCGACGCGCAACAAACCGGATCGATTCGAATCATAAATGCATTCCCGCCAGAACCGCCATTCACGATGATTACGCGGGCAAAAAGAGCGAAATTCTGTCGAATCGAGATCCTGGTCGGGCAAAGCGTCGCGGCGTCGAATTCACGGGCGTTTCGTGGCATGGGGCGGGGGTTGGAGGGTTGAACACGATCGTCCAGCCTCTCTGTTGGCACGGCCTTTGGTTCCCCGGGTTGCCGGCCGTTGTTTTCACTCTGTTATGCAGCGACTGAAGCACCGTCGCACTGGAGTGCGGTCGGTTTATACACCGCGCGCGTTCCACGGCAATCGAGGCCAGGAGCCGTGCGATTCGACGTCGAGATGATTGTAGTTGCAAATGGGCAGTTTGCATCAAGAAGCGGCCGCCCCATGGCCGACAGGACATGCACGGCCAATGCAAACAAAGTTGACCCGGGCTGTCCGTCCGTCCCTGGCTGCAACCCCCGCTAGCCAGCCCATTCTACCCCCGGCGACCGCTCTGTAGGACGAAGGTACACACAGCCAAGGTATACAAATAGCCATCTTTGACGCAGTTCAACCCTTACCCCGCCAGGAATCGGCGTAATTGTTGGCCGTGTTCGATGAGAAAAATTCGATTACGCTACATTTGGGGATCTCGGTAGGCGTGCACCACAGCTGGGAGAAGGAGCTGCGAAAGATGTAAATTGACGCACTGTTGAGGGAGATTCGATGTCAGTTTAAATGCTCTTTGGATATATCCCGGGAGTTTTAACGATCATCAGAATTTTCACGATCACGAAATGTTTACCTGGATAGACAAATGACGGCCAATGACGCCTTTAAGACGGCTTTAAGGCATCTTAGATCTAAAATAACCGTAAAACGGGCGTCTAACAGGCGTCACGTGTTATTTCGGATTCATCGGGGATAATATGTAATACATAATAATCGCTGCATCGTCTAGGAATAAAAATAATAGAAATAAGTAATAATTAATGGATCGAAGTCCCTAGTTTGTTCTTCCCAGTAACCCTGCACTACGAAAATCGTTCGGGTCTAGTAACTCAAAGACAGAGCCGGGTCCAAAGGAGAGTCGGAAGTTTAGCGGGTCGGCATGTTTACATGGGAGTATTTCGCAGCCGGTTGGCCAGCCTGGCCAGTCGTCGCCGGATTGGAGTGCGGTGTATAAATAAAGCGGGAGTTCCGAGCTACCTTTTCTAACCGGCCCCTTTGCTGCACCGAGCGTCCTGCACACTCTATTCTACAGGCCCACGATACAGAGCTCTTTGGTCAGTTAAACATGCGCATATTGCATGAAACTGGTACCGGAGTCGAGAGATCGACCTCTGTATTAACACCTCCGACGCTGTCCCTTCTCCACCGCATCCCCGGCACCCTGTTCCCTGGCGTCGAATAGTTAAACCATTATTTTCGGCCGGACAGCTGGACAAAAGGAGAACGCGGTTGCCCGTGTTTTCTATAGCTCGTGACCGGTTCCGCGGTGCCACGATGTTTTCCACCAACCGGAAAATGTTATCCGGAAGATAAAGACGTTGAAATCAGGTTGCTGGCAAATATCAAACAGTTGTCAAATATATTAACGGACTGCTGTTTCCGTAGCTGTTCAAGTCTCCAGGTTTTTGGATTGGAAGTTTTCGGCCATCTACAATTGGTACATCTATTAAAAATTACTTTGAATTTTACGCGAGATAAATTACATTTGTCAGTCATTGTGTCTGTAATGTGTCATTTCCAGGAGATTGCGTGCTTTTATTCGACTTGAAATATTAGGTTGTAACATATGAAGTGTCCGATTTTGGTTTATCGGTACTTTAAATTTTGTTATGACCAAAAATACTAAAGTTTTTAGGGATATTTTACATGTACCTTCAAGAGCAGAGTTTCCTTTGTTAAATTCGATCTTCACTTGTTCTGCATGTGCATCTAACCTAAGAAATTTACTGTTTGATTTCCATTATGAATGCTCGTGATTTTCGCGTCCTTTTCTTATACGAGTGGAAAAGTGGTAAAAATGCATCGACAGCTGCTCGAAATATCAACGCTGCATTTCGCAATGATGCAGTAAACGAACGTACAGTTCGTCGATGGTATCAGAAATTTGAAGCCGGAGATGAAAGCCTTGAAAGTGAACCTCGTGGAAGGCCAGAGATGAGCATTAACAATGACCATTTGAAACTCGCTGTTGAAGAAAATCCTCGAACAACGGTTAGAGAACTTGCCCAAAAATTTGACGTAAGTGCCATGACAATTTCACGCCACTTGGGTTCAATTGGTAAAAAAAAGAAGTTGGATAAATGGGTACCGCACGAATTGACCGATCGGCAGAAGTTTTGTCGTTACGAAATATGCAATTCGTTACTGATTCGGAACCAAAATGATCCGTTTTTGGATCGCATTGTCACATGTGACGAAAAATGGATTCTATACGACAACAGACGACGTTCTGCACAATGGCTAGATGCAGATGAACAGCCACGACATATGCCGAAACCTGCTCTACACCCACAAAAGATAATGTTCACGGTTTGGTGGTCAATGGCCGGTGTAATCCATTATAGTTTTTTAAACCCTGGAGAAACCATAACAGCCGAAAAGTATTGCACCGAAATCGATAAAATGCACGAAAAATTGAGAGAAAAATCAGCGATAATCATCATCCGAAAGGGGCCAATTTTGCTGCATGACAATGCTCGACCGCACGTGGCAAAGATGACGATGCACAAGCTGCGTGCCTTAAACTATGAAACCTTACCGCATCGTTCTTACTCCCCGGATTTGTCACCAACAGATTTTCATTTTTTTAAACATCTAAGCAACTTCCTCAATGAGAAAACCTTCAGAAATCGGACGAATGTGGAAGACACCGTCCTAGAGTTCATTAACACTAGAACGTTGGATTTTTACCAAAAAGGTATCAGAAAACTTGTAACCTGTTCGCAAAAATGTATAGAATCTAATGGTTCTTATTTCGATTAAATACATTAATTAGAAACAAAGTTGTGTTCATTTAAAGTTACCCTTAAAAATCGGACATTTCATATGTTACAACCTAATATTATTACTAACCTTAATCCGTCGCGTATATCTTTAAATTATGATGTCCTTAGAGTGGCGGAACGTTTACTTTCGATTCCACGAACTTAAACGAACTAGAAAATTTCGAAATTGAAATTCTTTATATATAAACACGATTGCGACAGTGTAGTACCGAAAGTGCCGTTCCCCATAGAACAACTGGAAATTCCCAGGTGTTAATAAAAGCTGAGCTGCCAGGTACATCAGTACCCGCAAACGGTATCGTTGTAAACAATTATAAACACCGGGCGGGCTCATTATTGCGCTTAAAATCGCGAAACGTTTATGTAGTCATTTACATAGGCGAGCCCGATCGGTGGCCGCGATTATGCGTAAAATCGGCGGGACGATTTGGCCGCGCAAATTTGTAACCATAATTCTTTCCTCGTCGAATCTGCGAACAGCGACGGCCTCGGTACATTTAAGCCCCGACCACTGCGCCCGCAGCAGACACACGCACGCCGGGGGATACACGGACACGCCGTCAGCTCATACCAATTGCAACGACATGCCGCATCATTACGCCCCGCTAATTAATTGTGATTTATCGACTTCAAAGTCCCCCGATCAGACCTGCCTCAAGGAAATACAATGGCGGACTCCACGACGACCCTGCGAGCACGATGACGCTTCATAGGATACGCTTCAGCCTCTTTCTTTCTCGCCGGTGCGTTTTCGTTCCGGATCACCCGGAGAACCCGATCTCTTTACGTCTCCCCCCAACCCCCTCGCCCCCCAGGCTCCCTCGCCCGATGCAATAAACGAATGTTCAGGCAAAAAGTACAGTCGACTGAGATTTGTAACGACGCTGGCAAAAGATGATTTGTGGCCCATGAATAATTTGTGTATCGCCGTAGATTTTATTGAAAGGAATTCAGTTCAGCTATCGGTATATTCCCAGATAGCACATGACGCCTTGAAGGCGTCCATTTTACGGCTATTTTAGGTCTAAGGCGTCATTAGGCGCCATGTGCTGTCTGGGGATAGACTGCTTTGCTTATAAATCCTTTTCTTCCCATTCGGTTCAAATGAGATGCTATCTGACAATGAGTTATGGGAGTATTCTAGTCTAGTTTGTTAAAAAAGATTGGCTGAATTATAAGTCGTTCAGTACAGTCCCATAAAAATAAAATGACCTACTGGCTGACACGATTCCGGACATCGAAATAATTTGAAATGAAAAAACCAAAAGAATTCTTGCCCACCTCTATGTCGTTTATCCTAAAAAATAAATTTTCCAATAAACACCGTCCCCGAGTCACGAGGCAACCGTGGACAAAACGTGTGCGTCTCACAATTGGAATCATCTTGGTGTCAAATGAAGCAATTCCACTTAAAAACGCAACCCCTCGGATTTCTCCAACAGCACGAAACGACCAGCCGCAACGGGACCGACGATGTTTCAACCGAACAGGACCCCTGATCATTCGTTTCTGACAGATTATTTAACGGAATATCGAAGAAAAACCGTTCGTGTTAGCCAGCAGCTGCGGGGTTGACAATTACGGCGGAGGATGTCAGGCTCCGCGGAGCATGAATTTCTGTCGTGCAACAAGTTGCCCGACAATGACGGGCCGCGCCGCGTGACGTCTTATGGGGCCGTGGTCGCACCCCCGTAAGAATTCCGCCTGGTAAACCGTTTACTCACGGATCGGCGGACCGCTCAAAATATTTGTCGCGTTTTGTCAGACCTTTGTCCGACACGAAAGCACACGATAAATCCGGTTGCTGCGCGGACCGGATCATCTTCCGTGAACGAGCTTGTTGGGGACAGTTTCAGATTAGTCTCTCCCGTAGCTACAAGTGCTGCACGCTATAGGACGGGAGTGTTCCTCGATTTGATCTGTGTTAAAGAGAGGCGATTTTTTCAAGAGAACATGGTTGTCTATTGAGACCTTTTTTTTTTTAATTGTCCTATACAACTGTGTGTTTGCAGAGTTGAAGTTTACTTAAGGGGTCATGCTCAGTCAGAAATTTTCAAAAAATCGATTTTTCACTTTCTACATTTTCTTTAAGTACAACATCTCGAGAATATTCTGTGCAAGTTTCAAGGTAATCCAATTAAAAATGACAGAGTTACAGGCGTTAAAAAATGAACATTTTATATAAGTGTAAGCTTGACTTGAAACTTTAAACGCGTTTTTCTCGAAACTATATTTTTCAAATCGGTGATCAATATTTCTCGAAAATTACTGTGTCGATTTACATGAAGCCTTTTGCGCTTTATTTCGAATCAGAAAAACTTGTCCTTGAACGAAGGATTCTTTTGTTCGTTCCGTACTTTTTTTTTAATTGACCAAAAACGAGTGATTTTTTAGGTGAAAATCGCACTTTTTCAGGAAAACCTCCGCTATTTTGTTCCTAATCAATATTTCGAAAAACCCCACGTTCAAGGACAAGATTGGTTCTTCCATTACATAAATCTTACTGAATTTTTAATTTCAGATGAACCGTTACGAAGTTACAGTGATCACGGCAGACCACTTTTTGTGAAGCGACATCCGGGAGATCGCTCACCATTTATTTACTAATAAATATTTTTAAATAAAAAAATTACCTAAAAAGATCTTATAGTTTTCGAGAAAAAAATTCCCAAAGAACACTTTTTTCGGCCTCCTGACTGAGCATGACCCCTTAATGCTTTAAAGATACGTCGAATTGTTCCTTTTTTTATAGGTGGTTCAGTAAAGGTTTGAAGGGTTTGAAGACGCTTTATGTTAGAGAATTTACTGATCGGTTCAGCTATTTTTTGAAACCATATTTTTTACGTTTGTGGAACCGCTGCGTAGAAGAGGAATAAGCTTTACGAGTTGAAACTTTTAACTTATAGGAAATATATTCGTTTTTTTACAAAACCAGGGTTGTTACAAGATTTCCAGTGGTCTTGCAAATATAGTATAACTATTAAGATGTGATTTCTAATTAATAATGTAGAGCATAAAATTCTTTTCATTTATCCATTCCCACTGTATAACTACTTTCGTCTTATCATCGTATGTTCAATCATGTTTTTCTGATAATTTAAATTTACACATCAAATAAAAAGGTTTATCGTTCTAGTTAGTTTGAAATTTTCGTTCAATCTGACACGTAAGATAACATCATTCACACCCAAAGCATAGTATCAAGCTATGTACGATACAGCCAAAGTATAAATAAAAACATTCATTTCGCAAAAGCATAGATTTCGAACAACAGAAGAACGAAGTAAACGTGCGTGTCAGCTATCGAAACATTTTTCTTCTCGGGCACGAAAAAACGATTTCCAATTATCCCTTTGTCCTTTGACGGGGAACAAATCGCCGAAAAAACCCGTTCGCTTTGGCGACTATTCATTCTGCCCATCGACACGAGGCATTTCATTAAAATCATTTCCCTTCCAGTGGAACGCGTACAGCCCGCCAGGCAAATCTATTTACGGGAAAACGAGACATTATTGCACCTGGTACACCGGGTGTAGCCTTCCCGCGCCTCTCCTTAGTCCTCAGGAACAACCCCCTTAAGTGGATAAGACGAGTCCAGCGGGCATTCGTCTATGTTATTAGAATAGCAGCACGTTTAATGAGTAATGAGTCGACTTACCGTGAGCATGCGGGAATGTTGCTTTCAACTTATGATAGTATCGCCGCGAGTTCGTAATTGCTGGATCGACAGCGACCAGAAGGGAAAAGTTATTAATAAATGGACGACACTTTTTATCACTGGCAATCACATTTGATTTATAGGAACCTGGATTCAGAATTGAAAGCAAATTGCATAAATTTATGCGTTTAAGGAACAATAGGATAATTGTTATTTTATATTTCCACAAGAATCTTGCTTTTAAACCAGTTCCTTATGGTTTTCATGGATTCGATACAATCTCATTTCTTGCTGATATTTAGAATAGAATGAGATCTATTAAAATGGTCGACACGGTCCATTTTGCTGCAAACAACACAGATTGATAGAATCTTTTTTTTACAAGATACGAATGCGTGTATTTTGCATGGCCGATTTTTACTTCCAAGCCATAGCGTTGAAACGGTAGAAGATAGGCAAAAATTTCTTTAGGAAAAATTAAATGGTTTCGATGATCTTTCACTTGATGAATCTGTCTTCTCCGAATGTGGAGGCATTTCAAGGATTTCTAGGTGGGCTCTATTTTCTGTTTTTAATGGAACTATACATTATTGTATACACCTTTCGATGCCTCTTTTAATTTTGTATAAAAAAAAGTTGTGTCGAAAAATGATTAGTTTGAAAGAGTAAAAATACTAAACACGAGTGATGATATAGAGAACAAACGTTCAAGCCTATGTAGGTTCAAATATTATATTGTATAAGGTTGAGTAATTGAAGTTAAAATAGAGTTTTGCGAGATCCGCAGGAATTTCATATTCATCGTCTACAAAAAGAATGAAACGGACAGTCATCACACGTTTTGATATCCCACACATTAAAATAAGAGGTCATCATCCTCTTTATGAAAGACTTGACATCTTGTGAAACCAAAAGTTTTATATAAAAGAAATAAATTTATATTTCTGGTTAACCTAATATCATAGATTTGAATTTCACATTCCTTGTTATATATTCGGAATTTTAAACTTGCACAGTTATTAAGTACAACAGACCCATAAAATGCGTTATAAGCAAAGTTTACACCTCGACTAATAGTGGATGTTACATTTTGAGAACATAACGAAACAATTACATTGTTTCGAATAATGTGTTTAGTTGTGACGAGTGAATGTAATACTGAAGGACATTTTGCTATGAAATGCACTATAACCCGCATAGTCAAAGACAAAGAATAACAGTTACACATATGTGGGAAGCAATAAACACGCTTTCATAAGGAAGGAATAACGTAGGGGTATATAGTTGGTGAACAACGAAGCTGTTGATTTATTTATGTGAGTCGCGTACTCAATGTCTTCTTAGAAATTGTGAGGCACAGCCTAACCCTCATTAGAATGCTCATTAACCATTCAAATGTGGAATATTGAATATTGGGAAAACATCCTGCTGCATTTCCCTGACTTCAGAACGACATACTTTCAGCTGTAGAAATTAGTATGTACATTATGCATACATAGGGTGAGTCTCGTACTATGAAGCTATACAGGGTGTCCCAAAATCGCTTCGACTTCCAGAAACGATGGGTTCCTGGGATGATTTGAAACAACTTAGTCATTAGCAAAATTGTTATCCGAGGCTTTGTTAACGAGATATTAAAACCCGACCAATCAACGCTACCGCGGGAACTCGGCCGGCAGACTCGCGCTCTGATTGGTCGGTGTTTTTTCGTTAATATCTCGTTAACAAAGCTTCGGATAACATTTTTGCTAAGGAAGAAGTTGTTACAAATCATCCCATGAACTATAGATAGACATATGTCGGTGTTTTTTCGTTAATATCTCGTTAACAAAGCTTCGGATAACATTTTTGCTAAGGAAGAAATTGTTACAAATCATCTCATGAACCTGTTATTTCCGGGAGTCGAAGCTATTTTGGGACACCTTGTATATAGACACCGCGACGCAGCCGCGCAAGCCAACCTCGTAATGTTTTACATAGTTTTAGAACTTCAAATATACTGCAAGTGATGAAGAATATTGTATTTCAGCACTTACCTTATCAGCTATTACCAATTGCCTTCCCAGATAGCACATGACCCCCAATGACACCTTGAAGACGGCTTAAAGGCGCCTTAGACCTAAATAGCCGTAAAATAGTATAATATTCTTCATTCTCCGAAGTTTCACCCCAAATAGCACAAAAACGTGTTATGGACGTTCGGAGGACGTACGTTCCGGACATATATGTCCCTGTTAGCCGCTCGTTATGCTCTTTAAATGTCCTAGAAAGGTCCTATTTACAAAGTGGAACGTCCTGAGGACGACCTGCGTCAACATTCTCAGACAATTTTCCATATCGATGAATCTCAAATAAAAGTGCTCTAAATCAGCAACGATTGTAGCCAATCATTGCGTAATTTTATCATCCACTGGATCTCGCTGTTGGACAAATCGCGCTGGACTCTAATTATACAACCCTGCATGCGTATACGCACATACTGTTCCCCGTCCCGCGGCCCCGACATCTCGACTCGTTTCTCCAAGATTCCCTAAACGGCGTCCACGCGGCCGCTGAAAAATCCTCGTCGAATGGATCGAACGGAGACAGAGCGCGGCCACGAAGGGAAAAACGTCGTCGAACGGACAAAGACGAAGAACAGCGTTTCGCATAAGCGACGTGAGACTTTTTTGCGCGATCTCACCTTGTTTGACGGAAAAAGAGCAACGGGGAAGGGAGGGTGAAGGGAGGGGGTCGGTGCAAAAGGGGATCCGGACCCCATAGGGCAGAACATTCCCCGGTTTCTTCGGTCGCGTTTCCATCGAAAGGATTTTTCTGCCTAGGGAAGGATACTCTTCATCGCAGACACGTGTGCGACCATTCGTGGAAGAATAAATCGTGGCATGAGTTCCTCGAACATCGTCACGGTTGGTCTTCATTAACCCCTCACGACAATCCAGTTTCAGGTTCTTGCTAATGAACGTTCGCTACAGTTTATCAGAGTTCACCTGTGGCGGATTTTCGATTCCTGTACTTGGGTGTGGGTAGATCGTAGGATAAAATATTTGGATAGATAACACGTTCGGGAATTTCAAGGTTTTCTTAAGGATTTGTAACGCGTTCTGCGTTATGAATTCGAACGTGACGGACGTAGCATTCGCGTATTTCAGTTTGCGTGAAAGTACGTGTGCCTCGCGCGGCAATATGACATGAGTCCGCTGCGTTTAGTCCTATGCACACCCACGAGCAAACTCGGCTTCCGCTAGGGGAAAAAGTGAGGTAAGAGAAGGGCCTTCTACCACTTAGTAAATTTGTTCCAGGTACTAAAATAAATGTTAAATCAAATGTTAATTTGGCATAAATTTCAGTAATTCCAAATACCAAGTGGTACAAGCATGGTAGGAGGCCCATTCCCAACACTACTTTTTCCCCTAGTATTGCATTATATGTACATGTACGTACATACCCAGATAGCACACATGATGCCTTGAAGACGTCCATTTTACGGCTATTTTAGGTCTAAGACGCCTTTAAGCCGTCTTCAAGGCGTCATCTGCTACCTAGGTTTTATTATTCACCTCATAGTTTAGGTTCTCACTCATTCTTATCAATATTTCTTCATTTCTCAACTTTCTATTTTTGTTATTTCTCTTATCCATTTCTATTTTACTGTCTGAAATTTAATGAAAAACATATGTCTACTAAAAGCATAATACACACAACAGCAATCAATGCATTACAGTGAACATCAGCGCCGTGCTTTTCAGAGACAGTTGAACGCTGTTACAATTTGGAAACATGAAAAAATCATTCGATCGATCTGTATTATCAACAATCAAGAACGAAGTTCCACGGTCTGTTTAAACAGACAGACACACGGAAGGCGTCTGTGTAACCGCAGATTGCGTCGCGACGCCTTACTGGCGTATTTCGACCGTCATAATATTTGGAATTGTTCGAGGCCTGGGTGAACACGGTCCCTTTCTCGCTTTACAATCATCCGTTGTGCGTACAAATGCTGCCCGACATCAACAGAGTACGGCGAGTGTCTGTCAGACATCGCGACGCCAGTTATTAACGCCGTTCACTTGACTCGCTGACGGAATTGACCAAAACATTTTGTTATTTGTTCATGGATTTGTAAGGGTAGAACAATTCTATAAAACAATTTAGTAATGCACCCATATTTATTAAAGCAGTTGTTGGAACTTTGCTCTAAATGAAAAGTGGCAGAAATTTTTTTATGACTGAGAGACTTCTTTAGACCGAAGAATAATTGAGTTGAAAAATTACGGAAACATTTCAAGACAGATTATTTAATAATTATTTCACACTCATGGATATGCTGAGCCGATTTGTACTCGGCTGATCTTCGAGGAATTGATTATTTCGTTGTTCCTACATAAACAATTCTTGCGTCCGTGATAAACCATTTGCCAAAGTATCTGTATGCAAAACATTCATTCTAGAATAAAATAAGCCGACGTTCAGCGATCGCAACACTGCTCCAATATCCGGTCGTCGAGGTGTAAATTTACTTTCTTGACATTTGACTACTATTCACTATTTATATCACACTTTGCATTCTATTTTTTCTACTCGCCGTCCTCTACGTATAAGATGTAGAACGCTAGACAATTTTTTTCATAAGAGCTTTAATGACTGAATTTATTGATTACAATTTTAGACTTAGCATTTATGTATACGAAATTTCATCGAGTACTTAGTTTGCTTCGCAGAATTGCAGAATTTCCAAATATTCTTCCACTTAGAGTTTAATGTTCTTCGTGTAATAATCAAAAATTGCATTATAAGCACTTATATTAGAATAGGAAGATGAAATAGCTATTATACTTTGTTCCTAATTAATCGTATCAACCCAAGTCATTATCCGTGCTACATAATTTACCATTCTTGAATGCAGCAAAGAATATTTAACGACTTTAATTCTAATCGCAATGTAAATTCATCTGTAAATTCATCAAGTTTCCTCGAACGAATATCAGGAGCGTGATCTGGTTTGCAGCGTTTATTATCTTTTCCGAAAACGAATCAACGAACGATGATGGAAGATAGTTTACCGTGGAAGTTATTGAAGAATCTGCGGTTTTGGCTTCTCGTAAGAGAATCGTAAATCTTTAAACAGCTCCAGCAAAATCAATATGTAGAAAGTTTCTACATTACAATATAATTGCAAATTTTCAAATATACTGTAGGAAATTATTCGTTGAAACGATAAACTTCAACAGTAAACAAAGTGGAAAATACACTTTTGATTATTAACTTTTACGTTTCTTGAGAGTTTCGCCATCTTAACACCACGAGTTAGAAACATGAAAATTGACAATGATATAAGAATATTCGGATCCCACTTTCTTTTGTAAATGAAATAGATAAATATTACTTACATGGTTCCAAATTCTATAGATTTTTAAGGACATTCCTTATTAAGCGTCTTTATTTTAAGATAATATTTAAGAAAATAGTCACATGTTCTGTAATATGTCATGCGTGCATACACATTTAACAAATATACATACAAATTAAAAAATAGATTAACTTGAACAGGAATTAGGAACCATTTCTTTCTCTTTATCGTCAAAAATCTGTAAGCAGTTCTGGTGCATATTAAGTTTTCCGAACAATATCAATGTAAATAAAGTTTCTGGTTGTACATGTGTCATAACACTTACTTAAAAGTCTTAATAAAAGTTAATTGAAGATAATCGATATAGTGCAACGTGTTATAGAAATCGCTGTTTAATTTGATTGAATCGAAGAAACGAAGATTCTCTCTGACAAAGAATTTATCTTCCAGTTTTCGCTAATTTTGTCATAAAAATAGGTCGTACGAAGAACATATGTACACCCACGAGCAAACTCGGTTTCCACTAGGGGAAAAAGCAGCGTAGAAGAAAAGTCTTCCACCGTTTGGTAAATTTATTCCAAGTAGTGAAATAAATGTTAAATTTTTTCCCTACGTTACTTTTTCCCCTAGTGGAAGCCAAGTTTGCTCGTCGGTGTACGAGGCCGACACGGCACAATTAATTGTTTTACACGGTCCGAAAAATACGTCTTTTGCGATTGTATAAAAATAAAATCATAATATGCATCCATCATCTGGTCGCCACGATTATTCAAACACCGCATCTGGCTAAAAAAAATCCAGCACAAATTTCTCCGCTTTCCGTCCTACACAACACCGACAACCCCAATGAGATGGAATGAACATGACCACAGAAGCATTATGGCCAAATACAACATACATACTCTTAAAGACCGTCGCACTGTTGCCGAGGTCACATTTGTTCATGATATTATAACCGGAAAAATATGCTGTCCAGATCTTCTTGAACAAACCAAATTATATGTTCCCTCTCGCTCGATCAGAAGCTTCTACACATTTTATCAACCTCTCAGCCTATCCAGGTCTTCACATATCAACACTATCACCAAAGCTTGTAGTACTGTTAATAAATTTCACACACATATCGACGTTTTCTCCGCCACAATCATTTCACTAAGACGATCACTGTGTATCACTCGTTCACCTCACGAGAAAGAATTCCTAACTAACATCGCAACACGTTATGATTGGCCGTACGTTACACACGCGAGTCGACTGTGTCGTCATCTCTCGGCTTTTCAATAACCGCACCATAAATATTTGTATACACGTCCTTCAACTTACCGATTGAATGGTTCTCCATGCCGTGTACCAACGGACCTCGCATTCACACTTCCGTGCACGAAGCTCGTCGTATAAGCAGTGTTTATAAATACTGTACAAAAGGTCAATGCCCGTTTACATACTAAATAAATAAATAAATACATATCAAGGTCTTTACACTGGATAATTTTTCATTAACAATTGTCCATCAAAAATACACAAAAATATTAAACTTTGCCTATACAATTACAGTGATCCCTCGATAAATGCGACACGAACTGCTTTTTTCTCGCCACTGGGGTGTTCCCCTTGTGAAACCAAACAAAACCAGGTAAACAGAAACTAAGCAGAGGCTCAGCTTCGTGCAAAAAAACAAATTTATGAGGGGCTGAAAACTTTCCGCCTTACCACCCATCGAGACAATACTGGACAACAAAATACAGTTAAAATCCTAAAATCGTTAATTTACACAAGGAGGCTATGTAATTCGATCACCCACTGTATTGGCAAAATTTTGAGATCCCTGGCTCGAAATTGACAATTTTAGAATACCGGTTATAGCTGACGTTGACGCAAGACTGTATATTGTCTGCTCGGTTTAAAACAGATAACATCGGCGCGCAAATTTACGGGCGGTCTTCCATCAGATACGCGGAAATCCCTCAAACTTTGATGACGGCTATTCGAAGCTTTTTAAATGTTCATGCTTACAAACTGGTTCACCGGTGTAAGGACCATAAAAGCCAATATGGAAGGGGACCCGGGCCCCTGGAACACCCTTTACGCTCTCTCGTGCCTTTATCTTTATCGTTATGCGTCGTTGTTTCAAGCTCTTTATGTCTGACAGCGGGCTCCCATTAACGTTTGATTTACAACTTTCTACGAATCTATAAAGGAGCCCTTACCTTTTCCAAGGTATAGATTTCTTTTCGTTTCACCGTACGCGCGTTACAGGATTTCTGGGTGTCTTATAGGCCTGCCGGCGTGTGTAGATGTGGCCAAGAATGATGGCGGTTAATGCGTTCTCCTGTAACGGGCCCTCGATAAGTTTTCAGGAGAATTGAATTATGCTCTCCGCTATCTCCCGTGGAAAAATTGTAATTCCCTGAAAGCTCTGTTTAATTTATAGTTAAGAGCAATTCAAAATATTTCAGTTCGCAGCGTTTTATTCTTTATCCGAACCGTGAGAGGTTTCGTTCTTCACTCTGCCACTCCTACTCTTCCGTCTATTCACTACTAAAGATTCTCTTTCGAAGGTTAAGAATGATAAAAAATTCAACAATACATTAAAAATATAATTTTAATGTATATTTAAATACAGTTTTTTTTTTCTTAATTCTGCTGTTTATAACATTCCTTGTGTTAAATAATAAGAAATCTCGTTATAGGTTAGTACGAACGAAAGAAACATTCATTGTAATGCCTAAAAGCAACGATTGAAACATTTGTAGAAAATATTAATAATTAGACTGACTAGAATTTTGCGCGATATAGAAAACGAAATTAGATGAATTGTATTTCCTGTACTAGGGGTTTCAATATGTTAATAGTAATACATAAATACTATTAAATTTTATTACAATTTATTTATATCTTGCTACGTTTTTCAAGTCAAGGAACCCTATAATCATTCCGTGTCTATAAGAAACATTAAACAGCCACCTTTAACTGTCAATAGAGAGATACAAAAAAAATAAAATACAATAGACAGTCGACGGGGCGTTTGAATATAAAATATTTACACCTCCTACGTGTTTTGTATTGAATTTCACAGCTGAATGTCTCCAAATAACAATTTCGATTCTCTTCGAACTCCATAAAATTGCACTCTCGTATGTTTAGCGCCTACACAACCCTACGCCCCCCCCCCCTTGATTTTTTAATCAACACTACTTAATGGTACCCAGATAGCACATGACTAAGCTTAAAGGCGCCTTAGACCTAAAATAGCCGTAAAATGAACGTCTTCAAGGCGTCATGTGCTATCTGGGTATTAACCCTTGTGTGGACAACCACAATATTCACTGACAGATTAGATAAACATACATAATTTTACTTCCGTACTTTTCCGAAACTGTTAGTTTTTCCTTCCAATAATACACCAAGTGCTGTTTTAGACAAGAACATAAAAAATTGTGAAAAGAAATTTTAGAAATTGGTACCTGGGTACCCGATTGCCTACACAAGGGTTAATAACGAGAAACATCTACCAAATCTCGTTTGGTTTATTCAGAAGGACCCGACTCTTCGTCGTTGTCGAAAGTAAAAGTATCTTTAACCGATCCCCATGCCACAGAGGCCCCTTACCCCACCCTTGTCACCTACGTTCCACAGGCAGAGGACAATATTTGGCCCAGAGGGCCGCGGTCAGATCGGTAGGCTCGATAAAATTACACATCGAAGCCCATAAACGGGTCCGAAACTTGGCCGTTAAAATTAAAATCTACCGCAAGACGTTGTTCACCGATGAATTACGATGGGGGCATATCTTACGAGGACCACCCCTGCTTTCCGTGCTTCGTCATTTCGCTCGGCTTTATGCATTTTTTTGTACCTTGTGCTTCTGGAAATGAAATTCGTTATTTACAAATATTCTGAGCAATCGTGATATCGTTTGATAGTTGTTTCGATCCGAAGTAAACCGATCATACTTAATTCCCGGAGCTATTCACTGTTAGGAATTATTGGAACGCAATATTTAAATAATAATTTTAATCATAGTATCATCTTTATTACACCGGAATAATAAAAAAAACGGTAAAAGAACAAAAAAAAATAGAATCGTGTGCTAATCGATAAACAGATGGAAAAAGAATGATTAAAATTGAATATCCGAAATTCGTGACATGTAGATTTATTAGCTTTCTAACAATATTTTTAGATTGCGCTTCATTCAGATAAATTTCTTGCAAACCTTCCATAACAAAGATAATCAGATATATTGCTATAAAACTAAAAATTACATTCTTCAATATGAAGAAACTTTGGTAGATACATTGTAACATCTAATTAGTGATAACAATTAAACCTGAATGTGTGGGCACACGCCCACAGAGTAACATTCTTCAAATAAAACAACCTTTGAGATTGATATGCATTAGTCATTTTTTCATACGATATAGAGAATATTTATTTTTCATTTAAAGAAAGCAGAAACTGAACAGAAAAAAATCAACTTTCATAGTATCTCTTCATTACTATGATGCTTTGATAGAAAAGTGTAACCGGTGAACTAACATATACTTAATTACCAAATCTCTACGAGTAGAGGCGCATAAATCCTACGCCGAGTAAACTCTATCATTGCAATTACTGCTACATTGTGTCAAACGGCTTCTTCCTTCGCTCCATAGACTGACAATTCTTAAAAAATCCCGACATACTTATGGTCCGCAACCTCTGAAGTGAGTTTGAGAAAGTGGACGACCCTATCTGTGTTTCGTATCGACGCGTCCTTTATCGACAATAAACTCATGGAAAATCTTGAGCGTAGTAGATGTTGCATGAATAAAGGTCTCATTGCCAGGGCCCCATAAAATCAGTGTTGCTACGGAGCGGCCCCGTTGCTTGCATATAATATGGCAGCCTGTAATAAACTCCCTGCGGCGTGTCTGCGAAACGATTGGGCATTACTTTTCGTTTTATTATCACTTTATTATTACCGCGGCTTGCCTTTATGGCCGTATTAAGTCCGGAACGCGCAAGCGTCCGAGCATGTGCGTGAACATGTTGTAATTCATCTCTTATGGTGTTGAAGACTCGTAGGACTCGAAGGTTTACCACTCTATCAATTATAGCGCGCCGATGAACCCACAGTTTTTTAACGACTCGGCAAGACTCACGGTAGCGCCCGAGGTGTTCTATAGAAGGTTCATAATACTAGACTATCCTGCAAAGCCAAATTTTCTCCAATCCACAAGTTTGATGCAAGATTTCCTATAAACAACTTGCGCGCACATTGGCAGCAAATTGGCTTGCGCAAACCTTGTTCCAGTTTTGCCTTCAACTTGACAAATAGGTTATGTTGCAAGACTTTCTGCTAATTTGCTTTACCATTTTGTCAGATGGCTTTGCCCGCAAAATCCAAGTCAACTGCGGAACGAGATGGCTATGGTGCTTTGTCATTTGTTGCTGACAATTTGCTCGAAACTTGTACACAACTGGTTATCAGAGTAGTTACCCAGTACGATTTTGAAGGTGAATTCCCAAAATCAATGATATTTGTTTCAGCCCTTAGTTTATGAAATATTTAATGTTCAGTCCTGAATAGCCTTCGGACACTCATCGAGGATTTACTGTATATCAATCTCCTGAATGGTCGACAAAACTTCAGCAGTCCGTGACCAAACTCGCCACCAAGTAGTAAAGGAAACAGGTTCAAATTAATTTTCCCACTAAGGAGTCCCTAGGCGTTCCCTGGGGCAATCGTGGCCCGGCAAAGAAGCCAATGGCACCAGAAACAGCGTGAAATCGATAGAATAAGAATGAGATGAATATGAGAGCGGGGAACAGGACCTGAGGCTACCGAGAGATCGAACCGAAGAAACGAGTTGGCGAAGGTAAGGAAGAGTAAAAAGAAAACATGGAAGGGGGTCAAAGGTGAGACCCGGCCTCTCACACTGGCCGGCCACAAAGATCCAATCGGGTCCCTCGCTGAGTTCCTTCATCCTTAGCTTCGACTGGCGTCATGCTCTCATTATACTCGTATCGCGAGGTGCGATTAGAGGTGCAAATTTGTTGGAATCGTCGCTGCTCTCTCAGGCTTCGTCCCCCGCGTGTCGTGATTCCGCGCGAGGTACTTGTTTGGGATACGTTGCCCGACCTACATGTACCTTGCAATTGTTACCATGAATTGTGCCTGAAACTGGTAGGATAAATTCATTGGTTACAAATTCGTCGCATCGATAAAGAAAGAAACCGATAAATCGTAAGAATAATTTTTCTCGAAAGATAAAATAATTTATATAAAAATAATTGATAATAATTTTCGGAGAAGATTTTTCATATTCAGTATCTAGTTTATTTTGGTAAAATTTGTTGAGCACGAAGTATTTCTTTCGTCGAGTAAGTATGTCATTAATTAAATTTTCATTTCACCTTGAAACATTGAGTATAAACATTCGGTGCCTACGTGCTTGCAACAAAAATTCTGTTATGTTTCGTGGGTACAGCTAGAAAAAACTGCCATTCCGTATTTGTAAGTACGTTTTAAAATGTTTGGCCGCCCAAAATTTCTCAGTTTTCATCATTTAACTAAACAGTGGCGGAAACGGAAAGTACCATTTCGAGCGTCGATCCATACGGGGAGTTTCTTTCGTGAAGTTTCGCCGTCTCGAAGATTGAACAACCGCTCGGATAAAGATCTTTATGCAGAGCGAAGGGCTGAAATGCCAGCAGATCGTTAGACTCCGTATGGATCAGCTACGGACATTTATAATTTTAGTTCGCATTAGATGAAGTGAATTTACATTTGACCAGCCGCCCGCAGTCTTGACGTCATAAATACGTGATTTTATTTGCAGCTGGGCCGAGATTTTACGGATCCTTGCTGATTCTAAGACAAGATAGTTCGCCTTTGCTGAATCCCACGAGCTTATTATAACAGTGGCAGTCGTTGTCTTGTAGCAGCACTTCTGATAATTAAAAAATATTTTTTTCCATCGAATACGACGATCCTTTAAATTTATTTTTAGTTGCAATTATATTTATAGAAACGTACTTCCCTGAGCTTACTGAAGAGGAATCTACACTGGGCCCAGACCCATTCTCAGCTTCCTTAAATTAGTCAGCAATTCCGATGAACTTCAGGGTGAATTCTTGGATTTGCTGAACGATTCTTTGGTACGTAATTTGTTTAATGAAAAATTGTTGTCTCAGTTCTGGTGTGCTATGTACCAATCATATTATGTCATCCAATAATTAATTAATTAATTGTTCAATTAATTTAATTATTAACTGCGTAGTATCTTGTACATATGTCCTTACACATTGATAATGGAAACTATAAAAATCGCAATCACTTTTTTATATACAACTAAACCGTGTACACTTCCTACATTATTTATCAAACATAATTTTCTACATAGAATACGAAACCTAACCCCATTGGTTAGTACCAGGTGGTATAAACAAAGGATTTTGTTAGTAAATAGAAAACTTAATGCTTGGTAACTACCAAAGCACCTTTCATTCTTGAATAAACATTTTCATTATATTTCTAAACATCATAAAATTCTCAATAGCCTCGCAATCCATATTTCAATTCATAGGACGTACAAACATTAAATATACTAATGTTGAACTACCTTGAATCCATTAAAAAATGCTTCCATTTTTAAATAAAGTAAAAATCATTCAACCTCAACGTTTAATTATCATTTAAATTTTATTACTATTTTATTAAACTAATCCGATTTCTGCAGAATTCATGGAATCCAACAAGTATGGTCGTCTAGTTTCACGTCCTAGAGAGCGTCACTCCTTATCTGCAATCCTGGCCGCTTCCGCGAAAAAGCGGTTCGCCGCAGACCAGTTTCCGTTTCGATTTTTCCCACTTTCTTGTAGCGCGTCGGCCGGCCGAGGGGGACGAACGGTAGCCGTATCGATGCTCGGGATCGATGAGGATCGATAGCGACACCGCCGAGACACGATCGAAGCTTCCTGGGTCGCGGCGTACTGGCGGCAGGACCACCAGCATCGAGCCGGTTGCATATGTTAAAAGAACGACGCGGTGTGCCGTTGTTGTTTTTAATTATATTTATAATCAAGGCGCAGCTTGTCTATGGTAATCGGTGGCCGCCTATTGAAGATTTACGACCCGTTGCCCCTCGAACCCGATGTGAAAAAATCATGAAACGGTTCCCTTTCGTTGTTACCGAATCGACTGTTTAAAGGGACACATGGGAGTTTTAACGCATTAACAACAGCACACCGGTACCCGTTTCGCACAGAACGGTATTAAATTTGATAAACCGACATGAATCTAAGAGTACGCGCCCAGATAGAACATGACGCCTTTAAGACGCCCATTTTACGGCTATTTTAGGTCTGAGGCGTCATTGAGCTGTCATAAAGCCGTCTGTCGGCTATGTGGACGTCGTTTTTTATGAATACACGAAGAAGATTTCGCCGCGAAGAATTTGATGCCTAAAGTCGTCGTTTAAGAGATTGAGGTCGAGTATATTTGTGGAATAATTGTGGTTCAAGGTAGATTGAGAAGTAGCTTTGTGGATAAATGCAATATGTTTAGCAGAAAATAAACTAGAGTAAACTTTCCTAGAAGAACAAACAATTCTTCTTGAAAATTACCGAGTAGCAATTATTCAAATATTAGGTCGAATCATTAATAACTTCCGTTCTGGTTTTTTAAAATGTCGATTCGTGGCATTTTAATAATAAATATCAATTTATGTAACATCCCCCATTACCTCTAAACATAATTATTGATGGTCAGTTTGACTCTAATCCTATGACCATTGCTATTCAACCGTTATTTAATCATTGTTTCAGTGTTCATGACGGAAGGTACTTGTGAATCGACCAAATAAATCAATATCTGAAAACTAGAAAAGAACATGCACACAGGTTTTAGTTTATGAACGACGGTAACTATAGCTTATTTTAGGCTAACATGAAAGTGAGTTTACTAGTCTGTGAACCAGTTTATAATCACCGCCCGTAAGAATTTCTTACCCACCGAAGACTCAGTCAGAGACACTTTTTTCCCAAATTACATCTTGTTGATTTAAGCGAACGTTGACTACAGCAAGGAACTGGCCCCCGCGTAAATTGGACGTCACCAGCACGCAACGAACAGCCTCCCGAAAAAATGAATCATGCCCCCGGGGGGAAGAAGGGAAGGGAGGTGAGATTCGCTAAGGGGTCCCGGTCATGCGAGGTTACACACGTGTACCTCGCCAGCAACGACAGCGACGCCCGCTAATGACGCCCAGAGATACCAGCGATACTTCTAATTAATTCTTCCTATCTTCTCGATATACAAATGCCCACTGTTCATGCCGATTGCCAGGCCAATGTCGATGGACGAGATTTATTGCGTTCCGTGACCAGAGGGTTGTTAGGAAAGGGTTGCTTGCATTTTGTAGGTTTTTCGCGGAGGTTCTTAACGATTATGTGTGAAGTGTCAAACGTGAGCACGGATACTACTCTGCTGAGCTCTCTTGCACAATTGGATTAATATTAATAATAACATTTTACAAGTTACCAGTACTGTAACAAGTTTCTTAGAAAACACAGAGTTCTGCTAGTAAATTTTACAAGTTACAAGTCAACTGATTGTCCTATTACACGCTTTCAGGTTATGTGCTCCTTGATAGATGTGTATTACTTTGTAACTTTACGATTGTAACTGAAGATTGTACACTTTAAGACTTTAAGATCAACGCTAACTAAAGATGTGAATGCATACGAAAATTGAAGAGCACAAAAGAGTATTATAATAGTACATAGTCACAAAGTGTGAAAATGTCTGTGGTTTCACTGGTTCCTCTGTATGTACTCTGTCGCGGGTCGGCGCCTTTCAACCAGTTTCCGAAAGCTCGGGCGCCGAGTTTAACAACAATTTAATCACACCGTCATCGAGGGTAGACGGGAATCGTTTGTTTGGCCCCCTATTAGGCAATAATAACCGGGGTGCGGCGGCGGCTCGTGCCCGCGAGATAATTTATTCCCGTTGGAGGCGCCCCGGGGCCCCGCCACGCCCAGAAGCACGTTCTGCAGCTCCATCGGCTCGTGCCGGTGTTTCTTTATGACACTAGGGTTTCGGAACGAGCACGTCATAAACACACCCCTTGTTGAAACAGATTTCGTCAAGAAACGAGTGAAAATATGTACTGCTGCGATTCGGCAATCGACTTATCTTTGTCCAAAGTTTAACCTTGTGGAGAGTTGCTTGTTATCCTCTCTAAATAGAAATAAGTTCAACCCAACTAGTGCGTGCAATGCATCAAAATTAAACGTTTGTATTTTACCAAGAAGAAAAATGATCAACAGTTGCGGATTGAGACTAGTCGATGCTATGAATACAATAGTACCCAGGAGCAATAGTAGAACAGACTTCTACATACATACGTACAAGAACCTTCCACGAACATTCAATTTCGTATCTTCTAGATCGACAAAATTCTATCAACAATCCAATCAGACTATAATAAAGCCAGACTCGATAAGCCGACCGCTGCCTCTCGTTATTTCACTTTCCGAATCTGTCCAGAAACGATCACTTCAGCAAACACCTACATCTCTTCCAACACAGTTCCTTGACTCTAGCAATAAAACATCACGCCATCCCATCAGAAACGTCTTCGTCACCGATCTCCATCCTCTCCCAAGGAAAACGATTGGAAAAAAAATCTCCTCGATGAGGACGGACAGAGGGAGCCACTAAGGCTGACTTGGAGACTCTTTGATTCGGCATCGGCCGCAGTGCATCCAAGGCCGCCTCGAATCTGGACGCATAAACATGCCAGAATCGTGGGACGTCACTCCCCATAATAACAATAAGAAACTGTCGGTCCCGTTCCCGGGGACGGTGGACCCAATCCGGCCCTCTCGCTCTCTCGGGAACCGGAGATCCCACGTGATTACGACCACGAGAGCGTCTTCACAAATCACTCGGTCGCTCGGAGCGCTCCTTCCGTTCGGCGGCCTCCCCCCCTACCCCCGGAGAAGATATTCCTCTCTGACTGCGGTCCCCTTGCCCCCTCGGTCGACCGATGTCGCGAGCTATTCCATTTGCGGTGCGCTCCTGCGCAACTTGCCAATAAGTTACGTCCAGTAGCCTCGTTTCGCTTATCGGAGAACACTTAACCGCGACGCCGAGGAATGCGTGGGACGCGGATTGATGGGGGTGGGTGGGGGGAGGGGTCTATGGGGGCAGGGATGCGCCAGGGAATGTCACGGTTTTTGAGTTTGACGCGTTCTGAAACGAGAGTGTTTGTACTTGTATAATCTCAACTCTGAATCTCGTGCGTGTTTTCATCCCTGAGGAACCTGTGCCCCACATGTGGTACATCCCGCTTGCAAGCTTCTGATATTGTATTGTTGTCCCGTCGGATGTATGGAGAAATTGAAAAAAAGATGAAATTAATCTTCGCTATTAGTAAAGTCCATCGTTTGTCTCGAACATGTATACTTTCGAATCATGAAGTTTTGTTAGTTAAGTAATAACTGTTCGAGAATCTATTCTCTTTTCATTTAAATTGATATTCGTATTGAAAGGCAAGTATACTGTAGGCAGTGCCAGAACTGGATGCAGCTAGATCGCATGAATTTCATTAACGATTTTAGATCATGAATTTTCTGTACGTTATAACTTCTTCCGCTGTTATATGAACACAATTTATGAACGTTGTTAACTTCTAACACGATGTTGCAGAAAAATATTCAATTGCAATTAATGCAAATTAAGAGCTCGCAACTGAGGCTCATCAGTTTCTGAACTGGTATTAATAACAAATCATTCTTTGAGATCATTTTTCAAGATAAACATACTTTTGAGGTATTAGTTTTAATCTTCTCCGCAGAATAAAAAGAAGCAAAGGTTTGGCCCCCCGTCTCTCGCCGCCTAATAAAACATTCACTCACTTTATCCACTTAAAAAAGTCGGCTCGGAGGAAACAGAGGGATGAGACACTCGATTATAGCCGATCGCATTGCCCACGATGCCGGGACACGTTCGAAGATAATATTGGGGGTACCATCTCCCTTGGGACGGGCAGGGGGAGGATGGAGATCGCCCCCGCATAACACAGCGACTGCATTCGACGTCGCGCCGCCGCAGAGCCAATTAAATAAATATTCGTTGACATCACGGCCGCGTCGCTTCTACAAACTGGCCCTCTGCATTCGTCCAAAAGGAGCTGCTCGTCCTCCTTCATGCCCCACACCCCTTTTGTACCAGCGAGGCTCTTCTGTGAAAAGGATACAGGTTACGAAAGCTTTGTCCTCGTCGATGATTTTTCAATATGTTAGCGAACATTTTTAATAGTTTCCTGAAAGAAAGAAACCGAACTGCGTAGCCAACTGGAATACTGTAACTTTTAATTGAAGGCAATATCTACACCGAAATGGTGATCGATAACCTTCGTTCATCAAAGCACTTAACCCGTATGACGAATACGTTAATAATAGTTTAGAAACAAATTTTAGAATGAATATGTAAATTTCCATGCTTCTATCGAGCACCAACGGATCGAAAGCCACCCTGAGCTCCAATTCCATCGCGAGGCAGCCCGCAGGAAAAATGTACCCCAAAGTATCCGTAGGCGTACCGTGTATGCTGTCCGAGTCCTCTATGACACCCTGTCCTTTCCCGAAGGTGTCGGTAGATGTTCCCGGGACCTGGTCGGCTGGGACAAGCGAGATATATCGTCTGGCCGGCTGTTAATAAGACGAGACAATGCCGGGACCCGGTGTGTGCGTGTGTGCTTGGTCTGGTCTCACGAGAGAGGCCACGGGCGTTCATATGTTTATTAGCCGGACCCCGCATAAATAACGCGGCTATAAGAACGAGAGAAGAAAGGGTGAAAGGAGGGGCCGGACGAAGGCCCGGAGAGATCGGCCGAGTAAATTGTCACACGCTCTCTCCGTTCTGAGGGAACAGGGAATTGGGGTGGTGGGCCCAGAGGCCCTGATCGGCCGGGAAGAAAGAGGAGCGGGTGGAGAAAGATCCTATTCCAAGGTGCACCGTGCAGGAAGGACTAGTGATGAACTCAAGACGCTTCGAATCGCTTCGAACCAGATTTCGATAAATGGTCATTTGAAATTTAATTTTCTTTTTGTTTTTCCATTATACTTCATCGATCCAAATAAACGAAATATGTTTCATTATTTATTTACCTGACATGGTTTCTTGAAGAACAATCTTGAAAATAATACAACTACACTTTTCCTATTTACTCGTAAGTATATTAACTATACGGGAATTAACTTAAATAACACTATAACTTGTACGAATTTTTCTCTGCCTGAATATTATTACAAAACTTCTCAATCGCGCCAAATCGTTGAAAGTGGTGAGGAATTCCAATATACCTAGATCTTTTAATTACACTTAACCTAAATTGCTCGAAAACTAACAGAAGCACAGAATCGAATGCCCATCGCTAGAAGCGAACTGTCCTCGGACAGGGGGCAGACGGGGCCCCAGACCCTTGAAGGGTGGGGAAAAGGCGGGAGGGGAAGATGGACCGAGAACCGGGCCTACCTAATTTACCTCCCAGATAATGCGGCATAATTAAAGCAAAATGTAACGTCGCTGGCAATTAAAACAAATTTATGCGACCAAGATCCGCGATCGGCCGACCCGAGCCCCTTTCTGCCGGCCTTGGCCGCGTCCCTGCCTCCCGCCATCACTACCGCGAGTCTCAAGGGACATTATTATTGTTATTGCGAGTGAACGGGGTAGAATATTGCAAGAAAAATATCTAGGAAATGTTAAATCATACCTTTTCAGAAGAGTAAAAGACGAGATACTTAGACAAAACCATGATAACAAAGGCTGCAAAGTACACTGAAGTAGAGAAGTTAAATGATCATTCTCTGTATAGTTTCATAGTATAGTCAGATTATCGTTAAAGGAACGACATGAAGTATTATAAAATAAACAGTGTGAATTTTGTGTTTGTGTATACGAATTTTAATATATAATAATATGTAATAATATATAATAATACTCGATAAATGGGACACGAACAATCCCGTTTTTCCCACCACTGGGAGTTCCCTAAGACCATGTATTTTTAATGATTTTAATATAAACGAAATCTAGACGTAATAATTGCTAATAAAAAAAATATATAATCATAGAATTAATGTCTTCACGTAACTCGGACTTGATAAACAATATTATTATTAACTTGAACACGCCTAAAAAAAAGACAATATCCTTGTTATATCTAGTTTACAAAAACTCCGAATGATATCTGAAGAGAAACCGAAACTTATCATTTTAAGAACACTATGTATATTTTAGAGGAAAGTAGAAAATATCTTTTAACGCTTTTTCCTAAAGGGTATTTATCGAAAAACATAATCAAAATTAAAAATTTAAACTCGTTTTCGTTTTTAATTTATATCAGAATCTACTTGACCGCTTAAATAACAAGCTTCATCTCCTCAAGTCAAAAATTCAACAACGTTGCAGGACAGCAGAGCACACGAAGGCTTTTCGGAGCAACCATTATATACAAAAAAAAGGAGAACAAAAAAAACAGTTGTACCCGAAGAAGGACAAAGAAGAGGGAACGAAAGATGGGAGGACGAAGAAACTCCGTAAGAAGCAGTCAAACGTCGCATTTTCATTTCAGTTTGTCATTCCATCACGACGATCCGGTTTCTGTCGATCCTTTTCTAATGTTAGGGGTCCACCACGTTTAATTGGTCGCCGATAAGATTCTTTTGTACTATTTCTTGGATTTCTAACTGGTTACAGTGTCATCTTTTCAGAATCTGTAATATATATTTCAGAATCAGGGAACTATCAATTTTGTTGATCTCTATTTAAATAAATGGAGTTTAGTGAAAGGGAAATTGACTGTACTAATATACGAAAATTCCTTTATTCGAACCAATTGTCTCTTCTTATTCTACTGTACGCCAACACCATCGGTTAAGCATAAAAAGTGTAAATTCAAAGTGAAAACAGTAACTTAAATCAAGAGTCGATGATTTTTGTTTCTGTCGACGAAAGAAATTAAATGTTCATTTTTACTCTTTTCTTTTCAGTCACAACAAAGGTCTCCACGCAACCAGGAATCGCATGATTTCGCAGTACTCGGTTGACAGAACAGCAAAAGGAGCGGCAGGTATTCCCGCAACGACCTTCATCGACAAGAAGCCGAAGTGCGCGAGAAAGGACGAAGAAAGAGGCAAAGAAAAACAGCAGAAGATCTTGAAGCCGCGTAAGACAGCGATCTGAGGTAACCCGCTGTTCGAAAGACAACTTACTAATTCATTTTGCAAGAAGCACTTCGGATGAAAAATAACATATTCCAAAAGAATCAAAGTAGTAACCATCGTAGGTTACCAGAGAGACACGTCCCTGGAAAATAATTGTCTAATAAAACTTTCCGAATTAGCATTCGAATCCTTGAAGTGTGTTGAATCATATTTATCAATATGGTACACAGCAATTTTAAATGTTTCGACATAGAACTTGTACAAATGTTTTTTTACAATTATTTTATTTGAAGAACTTGTGCCTAGAATTCTCATATTTATGATTTCTACTTAGGTACAGTTCTTACAATCCTCATCCTTAATTTTTTCTTCACCTCAAACAAATTGATATTCCAAATATGCTGAACTTCCTCTACTATACACTTTTCTGACCTCGTGTCTGCTGCATATCCCACTAAACGTGAGAAAATCTTTATGATTATAACTTTAACCTCATCCATTCCAATGGGTATGACGTTCAAGCTCGCGAGTTTTCGTGAAACTCTTCAGTAAGTATCTTTGACTTTGGTAGTAACTTGAACGTATTTGCCAAACGACAACGGTTTCTGCTCGTGTCTCTGTTCTTTGCCAGAACTATCACGTTGCTTCGATCTTTAAGACGCCCAAAATAAAGTCCGTCATACAAGGCATTCTTTACTTTATGACCGTATTCGTTGGATGTACAGGCTTTGATCTCGTCAGAATGCGAGATGTCCACTGTATCCACCTTTACACCTGTATTCGTATATATGGAGGTTACAGGCCAACGTATATGGGGAGACCGGTGCAACCAGCCCGGTCGTGCTTGTCATATTCAGCAAAACAGCAACTGTAGTAATGGGACTAGTCTCATGGCACAGCTATTAATATTGATACCTACCAATCCTCCACTATCGCGTCGGAGAAATAAGTAGATTTATCGATGTTCTTCTATTGATTACGAAAGCAAAAGAATGGAACAGTGGAATCGAAAATTGTTTCAAACTACATGACAAAACTACGTTCATCCTGTGGCATCACTGTAATCTTCTCCCACTTTTTATGCGATATTTAATATTTTTTAACAATTTATCAAAAATTTAAATATAGTATACCAAAATTAGCCTATTGACGAAAAACATGTAAACACAACGGATTATTTTTATAGAAAAGCATTATTACTTTGTTGCAATTGAATTAATTATGTTATACAGGATACATCATAGTCCGTAAGCAGAATTGTAAGAGCAAATAAAAATAACAAGAAACTAAATCTATCTATTCATGTTTTTTAGATACAAACTGGGGCAATGTACTGAATATAATGCACATAATAACCTTGAACTTCGACAGATGTATCTAACTGTTCTGTTATTAACTTTCTGACTTGTTGCTAAAATTCCGTGCCCTTGTCTGAGTTAATGTTATTTACCACTATGCTGTAAAACTGATAGACTTAGGTGTCCCTGCGCATAAACAACTAGAGGATTTTTGGCGATTGAAGTTTCAATTGAAGTAAAACCATAGATCCGCCACAACCAATTCATATGTTTTGTTTTCAGTTTGCCACATTAAATCAACGTGCTTACACTCGATGAAAACAAACAGTAAGAAGCGTTAAAACCAAATATCTGGATCGAGTCAAGAATGCCAGCTCTGTTGCAATCGAGAATTATGAAACTACGAGCATGGTCGCAAACTATTGTACTTTCTAAAAACACCATTTGCTAATATATGTTTTAACTGTGACACATAAGATTATTATAAATATAGCTATAATACATACTACGTTAATCAAATTCAGATTTCCTTTTTTCTTTCTAATTTAGTAGATTCATCCCTTAAAATTGTAAACGTCGCAAGTAAGTATGGCCATCTAAAAGCATCTGAAATCAATATAAGGTAATCGAAAATGAAATAATATCCAGCAGCAATAACGTGCATTCTTTTTCCCCCTCCGACGTCGCGACCTCCATTTTCTCGCTACCAAAAAGAAATCCCGAGGCTCACCAATAAATCCGATCCTTAGTATCTCGTTCCCTAACGATCCAGATCGGTAACTGCACGATCTTATTAGCAACGCAAGTCCGTGACAAAAAGAGGGGCCCCCGCTAAAGAAGCCGGTTGCAAGCGAAATTCATGCGCAACGCTGAAAGAAGAAGAAGAAAAGGGGCCGCCGCGGTCGCTGAAATATCCGTAGATAAATTGACGTCAAATCGGATTTTATTGCGAGAGAGAGGGGGCGTCTGGACACGAAGAAAGGTGATAGAAAACAGGTCCGGTCTCGCCTCGAGCGAGGCACAACTATTTTGTGTTTTTTATCGCGGTTCCGACGCGCCGCTATCGCTGCGCCATCTGCCTGACAAACCGCGCCATCCTCATGAATACGTCATATCTATTCTTTTGCCAACTGGGGGCCCATAAACCCGGACCTCATTCCCTTGGTCCTTCCAAGTCGCCGTTTCTACCAATTCGGAATTCGGGGTTCCCGGCCGTGAGACTTCGACCTGCTGTAACCCCCATCGGCGTCGCGATCTTGCGTGCTCTGCTACCGGGCCCCGATTGTACACCGCCGAAGAAGGCCAACTCCAAGAAGCAGGGGTAATTTATTCGAATTTGATGCATCGCTTCTTGCTTACACTTCGATCCCGAATATTACTGAACGTTCTTCGTTCCTTCAATTACTTTACTATGTACACCGACGAGCAAACTCGGCTTCCGCCAGGGGAAAAAGTGGCGTAAGAGAAAGGCCTCCTACCACTTGGTAAATTTATTTCAAATACTGAAATAAATGTTAAATTGAATGTTAATTTAACAGAAATTTCAATAATTCCCAAGACCAAGTGATAGAAGGCCTTTATCCTAGACAGCTTTTTCCCCTAGTCGATATCGAGTTTGCTCGTGAGGGTACAGTGAGAGTCAAAACTAAGTGTACACCTTACAAAACGTGAGGTTCGTGGTAATACTTCTGTAGCATCTTACTATCGATCATGGTAATAATACAGTTGGACATGATTTTTGTACAGTTTTTGGAATAAATAGGCAGCTAACGTATTATAACCTATAACCACAAAATTTGGTTAAACATGGTGAATGTACTATTATGGTTTGCGGGCAGCATGGTAACCTATGATGTAGGGCACCTGGTTTTTATTCATAGTACTATGGACAGATTTGGATATTTAAAGATTTCAAAATCAAATTTAGCCGCAAGCGTGGGTCTTTTAGTGAGAGTTCATAATCCAAAATGTGTATAGCAAAGGTGGGGAAAAATTGTTTGCTGGAAAACACTTTCAATCAGTCAGATCCTATTTCCACAGTCACCAGATCTCAATGTAATAAAGCATCTATGCGAAATGTTATATAACTGAAGTGGGAGAAATAAATATGAATGAATCCCATACTTCCAAAGTGTATACTCACTTTTAACTCTCACTGTATGTTGTGTCAACTTGGCCTTCTACCAAGATAAACATTTCAAAACACGTACCTATTGGTTAAATTTAAATTGGTTTTGCAATCCTTTACACTTTACGGCAGTGAATATTAATTCGAATTAAGGTTGAAATTTAGATTATAATAAAGAGTTTGAGACTTGAATGACAATAAGGAAAAAAGAGAAATGTAAGTTGTGGATAAAAGCACACTTTGTTCGATGGCCTAATTGAATGTAACGCAAACTAAACAATGTCGATTCGCCTAGCCCCGCCACCCCTTCTATGGGTGTAACCTAGTACCCTAGGCTTTGGGTCGCGCCACCTGCTGCAGTGAATTTTCTGTGGTCTTCTAACCCTGTAACAGTCTGTTGAAGCGATGATAGTATTTCTTGTGGTCTGGATCTACTTTTATACATCGCTTAAAATTAAAGACAGTATATTTCAATACAAACGAAATCAAAGATAACATTTATTGTCAGTACCTACATTTATTTCGCAGGTCATTCTCTTCGAAAGCTATTATACACTTTCCTTCTACATAGTCTTATTCTTTGTTGAATGATAAAGGATCTCTTTATTCACTCTATTTACACGAGTTTTGTGCACAACACAAAAATCTATACGTGCCTAAAAATGACTTGTTATTTATAAATATTTACTATATCTTACATTTTAATGTTACTTTTAGTTATTAACTACTAAAATTATTTGAATGATGTAATAAAATAACACGAATGATTAATACGAAATAATAAACAAGACATATATTTAGAATGACGAACAGTATTAAATTAACGGATTAATAATAACAAAGTTTAAATATTGCTTTCGACTATCACTACAGCTAGAAAGGTCCTTCTTTTCGAAAAAGCTTTCAGGTACAGTAAAATTTGATTACTACAATACACTTCTACCGGATACCTCGAAGAGCTGAAAGGTTGTTTGAGGAAGGTGCATGGTGAACAGGTAGACGAAGATGAGACTTCTTCACCGCAGGTGTCAAAAGCGGCGCCGGCGCTACTCTTTCGGGTCTTACCTGGATGTGGCACCCCGAACAATCGTTGCGCAAAAATTACGGTCCGTAAAGTGATTCGAAAAAAAAAGAAACAACCGTTGGCATCGAGTGCTAATATTTCGGATGTGTTTGTTGTTCGTTTAGCGTGTGTCTCAACATTACATTCTACAATACGCCTGCAAATAAAACAGGTGCATTTACATGCAAGGGAATATGCATTTTCTCAACTTTTTTTGTGAGTTTGCGAATATATAATGTTGTTCTTCTTTCAGATTTCGTATGAAAACAACATTTGGAAATTTGAATAAACGGAGCAGTCATATTGCAAAAAATGAAGTTACCGTCGAATATTTCGTAAAACTAAGCAAATGAATTCTTATGACAAATCAATAAGAAGAAATTTAAACATACAGATTCTAAATATTATTGATTCATACATTTTAATTCACAATGTAGGTACTTATACATTATGAACAAAGTAAGTCGCGATCAAACGAAATAAGTAGTAACACGGTAAACGAAATAGGTAGTGTGTAGAGCCTAATAAGAAAGTATAATCAAAATAGGTGGATACAAAGAATTACTTAATAAAAATTAGAAATTTAAACAATTCTAATTGGTAATTGTTAAAGAAGACATACGGAGAATATATACAAAGATTTTAAAAAAGTTATTTACTCAATAGAAAATGTTCGTTCAGCAATTGCGAATATTTTTATTACCTGACTGAAATGTTTCCTATTGAAAAATATCCTTTTCCATTTACTTATATAAAGTTACAAAGAATAAAAGCATTAAGTATTATAGTAGGGGAGAGTTGCCTATGCTGGACAGACTCCTACATTGGACCATTGGTATATCTCTATAAAGAAATATATTTACAGATTTTCCGTTGGGTATATTGATTTAAGGAGCGGAAATAAAACGTGCGAGAACAATGAAACAGGTAATTAAGTTGTTTGTCGTTTCACGTCGTCGAGATATAGAAATACGTGGTGCGTGATCATTATTTTTCTTGCTATTTCAAGTGAATTTCATTTTACACCTTGTAAGTACCATAATTTTAAATAATACTAGTATAAAGTGTACTGTCTTAGCTACAATGTCATATTCATACTTTCCCATTTTCGTTTAAACATAACAATGAAAATATATTTTTCTGGTGCAACCTACAAGTTGCCTAATTTTTTACCACCACTTGTTGCTTAAATTGTACTGGTATATTCTAGGATATAATTTATATCTTATACAAAAATAGTTCAAGAATAGTTCAAAGTATAATAAAAAAGTTTTTTTCTTTTAAATTTTTCTTTTTATTCAGATCCAAATGGCGATAACACGAAAATATGGAAAATGTGAAACCCACTAAAAAAACGTACTAACGCACCACGTGCTCCGTATGATACTTTTTTCTTACTGTTTCTACATTTTTCAATGTCCTGAACAGTTTTTTTTAAATTATAGATTTAATTTTATTGATTTTTAGGAGCGGTCCAATGTAGGAAACCGGTGGTCCAAATTAAAAAACCAGTTGCCTGGAATGGACTGAACTCATTAGTTTAGTTTCTTTAAGATATTACTCTTATCACACATTTTTTCAAAACGACCAATACACCATACCATCAACGTATAATGCTTATCTTTTTTCCGTTTTTCTTTGCATCCTGCGATGTTCTATGCGAGTGTAAGTGAGAAAAATAAAAAAGTGGTAAAAAATAGGCAACTCTCCAACGGCTACGAATAACAGCTATAGTGTTAAAATAGAAAATAATGTTTTATTCGTTATTATAATATACTATTATATTGTAATATTCGTTTTCCAAATACATATCGCTATATGTATTTGTAGTATTAAAGAACGAATTCCTCAAAGCCCTCGAAACGCGGTCTCCGCAAAGAAGCTCGGCTATAGAAAGTTTTAAAGGACTCATCGTTCCCTCGTGATCCCCGAACTGCCATCACGACCCTACAGAGTCCAAACGCAGCCCAGAAGAATCAACAGAGAGCGTACTTTGAGCGATAAAAGTGCACGCAACGGGCAGATCTTCAGTAGCACCTGAACCTTGGACCTTCTCGCGTTACCCCAAATCGCCCCACCCCTTGGAATCGTCGATACTCCTACAATCCACCTGTTCTCCCCCTCCGGCATCGCATGATAGAGTATAAGCGGCCGCTTCAAAGCGGAACTGCCCAGGTAAAAGGAGTCGGAACGGAGCTCTCGAAGATTAAAGCGCGCTGACACCTTAAAGACGAGTCCATAATAGGCCGATACGTTGGTGGAAAAGAGAAGTCAACAGGCGGACAGCTTTTTCGGGAATGAATGGGAAGGGTTGAATGTATCTTTGGGCTTCTTTGTCGTTGAAATACCACAAAAAACATGGATGTACAGAAAATATTGTGGATTTCTTTTTTATAAATCCCTTGGAATCTTTCGTCTTCTATAAATTGAAACATTATTGAAATAAACAGATTTACAAAATTTTTTTTAATTCATGGTGATAATAACGGAGTATACTCTTTATACATCTTTACGATTAAATCCATTACAAAGTACAACCACGTACAGACTCCTCTCGATTATTGTCCCGAACTCGGGTACGCGTTGGGACAATAATCTTATACGGAGAAATGCTTCAGACAGTATACAACAATTTTTATAGACAGCCCAAAATGTCATATGATATTTAATCATATATATTGGATTAAATTCATGTAGGTAATTAATAATCGATACTT
The DNA here is from genome assembly GCF_001272555.1 of Dufourea novaeangliae. NCBI lineage: Eukaryota > Metazoa > Arthropoda > Insecta > Hymenoptera > Halictidae > Dufourea > Dufourea novaeangliae. The sequence continues at coordinate 160,091 of NW_015373895.1, read as the reverse complement.
ATCAACCATAACATCATTATTACAAAAATTATACATTAATTTTGTAGGTTCTTATATGCAGAATAAAACATTCATTAAAAAAAACTGCTTAATTAAATAATCTTACATTAATAAGAGCGGCGATATGTGTTTGCACTCGGGTGGCCGACAACCCAGGAACGGCCCTAGAAAAATGCATTGAAAACCGTTACTAAAACATCAATAGCTTCACGTAGATCCGTTAATGCATAAGAAACACGGTCCGCAGAAAGTCTGACACCGCTCCGAACATCAGCACGCTCGCAACATTTCCCTGACACTGCGATAAAAACCACGTAAGCGCGAGGAGAATACAATCGGTAAGCGCGACCACGCAATGCGCACGATGGAGAAACCGTAGAATATTCACGCGGCATATAAAATCATAGAGACACGAGTGGCTCGCTATAATAATGCATAAGAGGGCGGTACCGCTGGTGACGCAAGCCACGCCCCGCGCAGCCAGGCCCCCTGGTGGGAGAACCCGCGGCAGAAGGGGAATGAGTTGTGGAGGAAGCTCGAGTGGGGAGTTACAGAAACACAACTGAAGCTGAAGCAGAAAATCATCCGAACCCGTCAGACGGAAATTCTCTCTTTTGCTTCGAGTTGGGGGCGTGTTTAGCGAAAAGTGCCGATAGGTGATTAATGTATTAACGATTCCACTAAATAACGAAATTTGTAGCAACATTCATTCTTATTCCTGAATAAGTTATTCCTTGATGTCGTGGAGCTACTTTCGCGGCATATTACCCTTCGATTCGAATGCGTTTACGTGAAAAAGGTTGCTAATATTTGTGTTCTTTATGAAAAATATGTAATAGATTGTTTAAATGAAATTTTATATCTTTCGGAAGACTATTTATATACATTACTTGTATCCTCTGAAGAAAAAAGTTTATGAAACGAATTTTCTCCATGTGATCTATACTTTCTGTGGATAATTGTGTAAAATCGACTATACTCGATATTTTGCATAAGTGAGGTTTTAGTATTAATGTCTGTACTTCATTGAATGAAGATGCAAACGTGAACATATTTTTAAGAAAATAGAAAGCGAAAAGATCCGAAATATGATCAAGAAATAACTAAAGAATCCGTCAAATTAAATAGAAACCAATTTTAGTAACAACTTGGTGTTCTGCCCAGATCACTAAAAAGGAATGCAACGCTAATTAATAACTGTCATATACTACAAAGACGATGAGTCATGAGAATGGTGACAGTTATTATCTATTAAACCTATTACAATACCTGTTCTATCGAAAAGTTATACAATTCTTGTGAATCTACATTACACAATTAGCTTCCCTGTATGAACTGACAACGAAAGTGTTAACAGTGTTGTTCGAATTCTTTTACGTACCTACCTAAAATTTTCAACTTGTTCACCATTGTTAATGCAATGATTCTTTAAAACAATTCTCACCTTCTGACCCATTAAATCAATACTTCCATTTCAGGAACAGGTGCAAAATTTCATAAAAATTTTGCCAACTAAAATACTTCTACTGCTAGCCCTCTAATTTTTTTAAAGGTATAAGCACACATTCGCAAAACTCGAAAATGAACTTTCCTTCCCTTCCGCTTAATCTAATTAATACCGTCACTTGTTCACAACATTTTAAGTAGTAGCATTATTGTTTACAGCACACTCCACGATAACGCAACTGGTTCCTAATTCCTGTGTCCACTGATTTCATCAACATTGCACTATCGTTTCCCTTTTAGATCGCAGGGTACAATAGGCGCTGGCATCAGCTGATTAGCAGTAAAATTCATCATTTTCAATTGGTGCATTGCATTCTTACATTCGAATGCGAGAAGGGATTAAAAGTAATAATTAAAAAATCATTGTTACACGCAAGATGAATAAGAACGGAAGTGGAACGGTCCGCCGTGTACGTATACTTTTTCTTCGGCCACTGTACTCATCGAATTGATTCAGATTCATGAGTACACATTGAACTTGATCCCACCCCTGGTGAGCCGGTAGTCGCGCCCGAGAGTAGGGTGGATGCCGGTTTAGGTGGGGGTTATGAGCGGAGTATGGGCGGAGGGGAGAAAAGCGCGCGCAGGCCTATCCCCTCCATCCCCACCAGGCGGCGACGGTCAGCGCAGGAGAGGGGCGTCCCGACGTCAGGCCCAGAGCTGGTCCGTCCGTCGTCCGGCCGACTCGAGGTGTCAGAGTCGCGGATTTCACGCGATATATAAAACCATAAATATACATACATACACACAGTCGCACACACGTACGTATGCACGCACGGACGCAGGGACAGGCAGCGAATCACGCATAAACGAACGACGAACGCACGCAGGCACGCGCGGTCTACCGCGTGGTGGACAGACGGACAAAGTCGCTCGGTGGCACACGTGCGCACACCGGTGAGTCTGTCGCGGCGGCAGTGGTCCACAGTATATAAAGTTGAGTGTGTGACACGAAATACAGTGGAACAAATAGAGGGAGGGTGAGAAAGAGAGAGAGAGAGAGAGAGAGAGAGAGCGCGCGCGAGCAAGAGAGGGAGAGAGAGAGAGAGAGAGAGCCGTGCCACGTGCCGTTGGAGAAACTCAAGAGTGCGCGGGCTTCAGGATGGGTCGAGTGTGTTACTGGCCGAGTTGAGAGGAGCGTTCTTTCCGCATGGGATCGTTTAGGAAGTGGATTAGCGCGCGCAGGGAGGTGCGGCTCCCTGATAGTGTCGATGGTGAAGTACAGCAGTGAATCGGTTATATTTTGCGAGCGAGATTACCGAGTGCGGAACCGACGCGGCCCTCGCCGCGGCGTGGACCGATGACGTGTCGGCCCGTCTGAACAACGTTTTCCTCGATTTACCCGGGAAGCCCGATCTGGAATCGTCACGACCGAGAATCAACAGGCAAGAAGGGATGTCACGGAGAAAGCAGGCTCGACCTAGCCGTGCCCACCTCGAGGAGGATCTTGTCCAGGGGCCTCTGCTGATCAATGCCGTGGGAAACGTGAACGAGACCCGTAAGTGAATACCAGCAGTGCATTTGTAAACGACATAAGACGTCGCGGCGCGTTCCAGTGGTTGTGTGGATAGTATTAGGGAATACAGGGGGGACCTGTTTACTAGGGAAACCTCTGCTACATTGATTCTAGAGAATGTTCTCGCTCGGTTGACGGAATTAAAAGTGAATCGTCGATCAGGTATACTCGGCACGTCGCATTCAGAGTGTGGAAGGTATTCCAGCTAGGAGTTGTGTATCTTGCGAAATAAGGGAAACTATAACGGGCAGTTCACGATTTGCATCTTTGCTAACAATGGAAAGTGGCGGAAATCGTAATAACAGATCCGAAACGACGTGGTACTGTTTCGATGCTGTAAACGTTCCAGAGACATGTAACCTGGCTTCGATGAGTGTTTTGAAAGTTGAAGTTCGGCAATTCAAAGTGTTAGTCATGTTCTGTGCTACCATTTGATATTCGACCATGATCGGCTGATGCAGAATGCCCGCATACCCTTTTGGAGTGCTAATAGAACCGGCACGGTTTTGGAGCAATCTGTTGTTGTGCACGATACGTCCCCTGATCGCTTGTGATATATAAAATATAGATCATTGAAAAAGCTTCTATTTACTTTCGTCAGTTCAATAGGAAGTAACATCTCAAAACTCGTTTTTCGTGTAACAATTATTTCTCCGAAGAACACGAGAGGTGTGTCGGAAAAAAATACTCGACTTGATTAGTACAGGAAATCTATAACAAGAATAGCGTATGAACTTACTCGACAATAATAACTTTCAAGTTATTTCGGACATCTGACAACATTGATCTATGACATTTTGCATCATTAATTGTTAACTGTTCTCGAAAACTTTCGCAAAAGTCTTCGATTAGTATACCCAAATAAGTTTTTATCGAGTGCCAAGTTTTAGGTGAAATGTCACACGAAACCCTCGTGGGACAAGGGAACAACTATACATAGGTTCTCGGTGAAAGTAGGGAATTCCCTTCTGCGGTTGGTTATACCGTACAACTTATACGTCCCAAAGTTTTCTCGTTGACCACAAAAGACAGCCATACTACGATCGATTTTGGAATTGTTAAATTAGCACCGGTAGAACCCGACGACGGTGTACAGTCAGTGACGAGTGGAATCGAGCTTCGATTCGCAGCCACTCTCGCTCTCCGTCGGACCTCTCGTGTCGCGACGCATCAAGAATCATTACGAATGCTTGTGAACAGTGCCCTTACGACTTTTATATCGAGGTTACGGCAGTATTTGCCAGAAATATTTTTACGATACGTAACGTGAAACACGAATCATCGCAAAAACCTAAGCCCAATGTTTCTAAACATGTGTGTTTCTTGCAAAATGTGTATAATTGAAAAAGTAAACGTAAGGAAATCGATGTTGATGCCTGTGTTTACAGTCGCGAGTAGCTAAGTACGGGGAAAATACGAGTCGAAGACAGGTTCCTCGACCGAAGTGCGATGACCTGTTCAAAAACGCAACGAGCATGATGCCCCTTGCCACTTACACTACGGACCTGATTGGACACATTTGAACCAAAGATTAGACTAGACATGGTCGTTATCTGTTTGATGTTATTACACTTTTCAATAATTTCCGGTCTTTTCACATTGCAGGATCAGTTTTCTCGCGTACCCCTGTTTAATACCTATGCAGTTAAATACATACTTCAATGTTTTATCGATTCGACGATTTTTTGAGAATACAAAATCTTACAATTCTCAAACACTGTTAAAACAATTTTTATGAAAAAGTGTTGAATACAATAAGAAAGGATGTTTATTGAAGCGATAAAGAGTGTCGTAAGAAGATTTTCGATTTAACGGAGTAATCACTTTTACAATGTCAGACTTTGCATTCTTTAAAAGAATGAATCCCAGAATAATATAACACGGGAAATTGGAGACAGACATCTAGATGAATGATTTGTTTAGTCAACCATACTGCCTCGAACGTATGAACTCTGACAATATTTTATTTTTTGTCCACCACTGCAGAAATTCAATTGATCAGATCTACCATTTATATTGAATTTAATATACGCAACAACTGTTAGAAGAATAATTACGGTCCCTGCTGTATATGTATTCACGGAAAGGTTTGTCTGTCGATAATAAGTGGCGTAAATACGTAATATTCGAATCGTAGATCTTCCGAATGGCGGAACTCTGTTCCACTTGTATTTCTCACAATCGATGGATTTCACAATCGCAAGTTCGCAACTACAGTTTGACGGAATTATTAGGCTCTTTTACGTTCTCCTTCGATCCAGCTAAGTTGCAGGTGGCCTTGAGTCCCACGAACAATTTTCCAGTCACGAAGACATTGCCGGTTTTACGAATAATAACGATACGATGCAAACTTATACGGAGGCACACTTCGACAATATTTATAACCGTACAACGCGTTTGCTATCTGCACTGGTTTCAATGAGAGAAAGCAATTTTGAATATATACTTTGTCTCTAAACAAATTCAGGAAGAATTCGAACGGGGCGCCGATTAGGATTTAATTGTGTAGGAATTCAAATCTGATTAAAACCATATTAATGTGAAACTACAGTACATGGCAATTTTCGTATAAATTATCGGTATTTTTAAATTAAAATTAAATATTCGTTTCAGGTGAAATTTCGTACAAGGGTTAATCGAATTTTCAATTTAAATCAAACTTATTTTTATTCGAAAAAGCTAAACATTTGTGAACAACTGTTAATTAATATACATATGTAGGACTATATTTGTCGACAAGTACTTACATACATGCAATCTCATCAGAAATTATCCGGTGATTTTACATTTATTTATTACGAAGTATCGGAAATAATTTTCGATATTTACTTCATAGTGTATCTATAGTGAAATCAACATTTTGCCTCATTTTCTATCAGTTTCCAATATATTGGAAAATTACCATTTTTAACGTTACTCTTCCAATATATCCTCGTTATTTAAGTAGCTTTTATTGTTGTGTAAAACATACTTCGAATAATGGAACAATAAATACATGAAATAATAGTTATTGAAAGATTGTTATTGCTCAGTTTTGTAAGAAACAGAAATAGTAGTCTTATTTGGATAATAGCTCGTTATTATTTTAAGTATATGTACATAAGAAATGCGAAGATTACTTAACTACAAGCATGATTTTAGCGCAGCAATATAGCTATAACTGTTCTAGTAATCCTGACAATTTAGCTTTGACCACGTACTACGTAGGTATACTAAAGACGTCGATGAAATATCGTACCACTACATATACCTAATATATTACTATATCGGTAATGGTTTGAAACGAACTCTTCAGTTGCGACGGCATATAAATTGTCGCCTTCAAAACGATGACTCAAACCGAAACCATACAACAACGTGTCTGAAAATACTTTGACAAAATAATTTTAATAGAATAGTTCGATCCAGATTGTTGGAAATTGACTATAAATGCATTCCTTCTGATGATTGAAATGGAATGGTAGAAATTTTTCTGAGAGCTCTCCACTGTTTAAGAATATTTAAGAAATCCTTTTTCGCACTTTAAAGTAAAAATCGTTGTGTTTTATTATAAGACAAAGGTGTGTTTCGTGAGTCATCTTTAAACTCTTAAATCTCTTGTTAATAGCAAAGTATCTTTGTTATAGAATTACACAAGCTTCGTAACTCGATATCGAAGTAAAATAATAATTTGTTGTTTCAACAACACTGAAAAAAGTTCTGGGAAGAAAATTGCTCCTTGAATCGATTACCCAAGAAACCCTAAAGCGGCGAAATCTTTTGAAATCGAATTCTGCACGAAAAAAAAGAAATTCGTCCGCGTGAAACTTTACAGAACCCTCGTGAATCTTTCGCGACACGCAGTTTGAAAAGAAACGCAGATAAAAAATACCTACAAGACTGAATGAAGCCAATGATAGGCTTCGGATGATCGTCAAACTTCTTTCTCATCTTTTGATCTTTATACTTGTGATCCTAAATTATGAGCAAACATTCCAATAAAATTAATAAAATGATGGTAAATATTTACATTTTTTTTAATCATTTTCGGAAATTACTGTAACGAAATCAATGTATTGCAGCTAGATTTATATTTGATAATACTGGTCAGTACCTACTGTTGGAGAAATTGTGCAAGAAATTATTTGAATGTATAACATTTGAATTGGAGCAATATAAATTTCTGCTCTTCTTGAACATACAGAAATTACAAAGTTAATATCTCTTTGGAAATAAAGTTCTTATGTTTTCTTCGAAGTATCTTTAAACCGAAATGATTCTTGAATTCTATAAATTTATTTGTCACACATATTCAATGTAGTTACATCTTACGATAAATTACACAGGAAATTGGCAAGTAGTAGTTTTGAATAATATTTCACTGGAGAACTTTTGCAAGCGAAATAGCAGCGGCGATTGGTTAGATTTCTATGCTTCTTGAAAATATACGTTTGAAAAAAAGACTTTCTATTTTCACGTGGAAGATAATCATAGAATATATCTTGTAAGATAAGGAAACGACAGTGAGTCAGGAGAAAAAATTCGGACGATAAGCGTGTGCAATTCGAACAAAGTTTCCGTAAATATTTGTCAGTTATTAGTTGCCCGGCCTGTTCACGTCGATAAGCCATATCGCTGAGCATAGTGCACAATGCATTGTCGATTTTCTGCTGGAAAAATCTTCTTTACGTTAGCAAGAAAACTCTGATAGTATGTACGTAAAAATCCACATTATGGCTGTACATGATTTTAAATGTGAATCAATTCTGAAATAACTTCTTGTAATTAAAATGAAAACAATTATTAAATTCCTGTGTTATTTGCAGTTTCAAGTTAAAACAAAATATAGATATAAGTTACTCTAATAAAAAAAAACATACTATATACCTAGTGTTTAAATCAGGGAAACTTGAGACTTAAGTGAATAGTAATAAAAAATGTATTATACGTATTTCATAAATTATTACAACTATTATTTTAAATCAACAAAGGAATTAGGTGAATGAGAATGAATTGTGCACATAGATACACTTGAACAGAAGACACTTTTTCGTGATTATGGGAAGTAATTGCCTCATTACAGTTTCTGAAAAACATATAAAAAAGTTATTCGCTTTAAAACAGCTCTAAATATATCATTTCTCGCTTTTCTACGTAAAACATCAAGATATACATTTTATTTAGATGTTAACAAATCTACTAACATTTTTAATCCATCAAAAATAAAATCTCTTGTGTGTACAAATTTCTGTGCACCATTATTTCACAAATAAAAACACTAACATAATACTAATTTTGGTTGTAAAAAAAACTGACGCTAAAAGTCGATATCGCAAGTGTCTACAGTTCCGACGAATGTTATTGTAATCGAATTTGCAAATCTATCGATACTAGTAGACTACCGTTCACATTGACTTACAACAACATTCTAATTTGCAAGTTGATGGACGATTACAGCAGTCTTACAAATTGATTCAATTGGAGCAAACATTCGGTGGAAATGAAACTCTTTGAAAAATACTTTAGTGGTTACATGGGGGACCATTTCTACGGGTACATTCGCTAAATATAAATCCAAGCTCTATCTTACAGTTCCGTAAAATCGTCAGAAGTCTATCGATAATACGTGTACTAGGATTTAAATGGTATTTAAAAATTAAGGGTGATAAATGAAAGTGTAATTTGAGTGTTAAAAATGCGACTATGTGAGTAGCAGGTGATGGCAAAATCATAGTAAAGAAAGAACCGTACAAAATCAATTGTTAAAATATACATATAAGAATTAATTTAATTATTGAGGTGACAGTTATAGGGACACTGGGATTGCTCGGAGATTTTAATTAATTGTGAATGAATTCTTTATAATTAGTGTATAAAACTACTTGTTTCAACGAAAGAGATGTTAAATAATATTATGTTTCAAACTCAGACGATTTTCAGGTTAAACAACACAAAATCATTCATCACAGATTTTTATAACTTGATCTTGCCAAAGTGAATATACAGACTCCTCTTGATTATCGTCTGACTTGTTCTACACGATTATTGTCCAGGTGTTATCGTCACCTTTAATACTGCAAAAGATTGCGAACTCGAGTTCTAAAGAAAAATTAACGACAGGAGAGCCTGGTACGATCGTAAAATTGGCCAAAGAGTGCTATTGAATTTGGTAAATAGCAGCAGAATAGATAGCCTTATTTATTGAAAAATAGTAACATTCTAATATCTGTTCTGTCTCTATTAGAATTACACCGTGATCGAAGTCATATTTAGTGTTCGATTTTCAATTGTACCTGCTTCATCTAAACTGATCGATTAAAGAATACAACAGCTTCTGACACATCAAAAATCCCTACAATCTACACCACACATGGAATATGATTGAACTGTTATATGCACCGGTTTCCGGACAATTTCCCACTACGAATGGCGGCCGCGGTGAAAAAGGCGGGAAGGATGTGCGCCGCCTCCGAGGATTAATCGTGAAACACGGAGTTCCGGACATTCAGCAATTCGTATCCCCGGGGCCCGACGATATCTCTGTTTATCGTTTAATTGAGAAACGCATAAACCGGACGGTTAGAATGGAATAAATAGCCGACAGCGTTGCTTAACCCGAGAACCGGATACGGAGATCGACCGGACCCAAGCGATTCTTCTACAGACTCTTCTTGATTATCGTTCCAAACTCGGGTCCCTACCGGGACAATAATCTTGTAGGGAGAAATGCTTAAGACCCTCGTTAATTCATTTTCAACCCGAAGCCTAAGCCTCGTTAACAAAACTGGAGGAGCAACAAAGTATACGCTTTACAGGTTCCACGTGTCCCCCTGCCTAGTGGTGGGGATAACGCCTGGACAATAATCGTGTAGAACAAGTCAGACGATACTCGAGAGGAGTCTGTATATTCACTTTGGCAAAATCAAGTTATAAAAATCTGTGATGAATAATTTTGTGTTGTTTAACCTGAAAATCGTCTGAGTTTGAAACATAATATTATTGAACATCTCTCTCATTGAAGAAAGTAGTTTTATACACTAAATATAAAGAATTGATTCGTAATTAATTAAAATCTCCAAGCAATCCCAGTATCCCTATACCTGTCATCTCAATAATTAAATTAATTCTGATATGTATATTTTAACAATTGATTTTGTACAATAGATGTCAGTTGCATTGTATTATTGTATTATTACGGTTCTTAATTTACTATGATTTTGCCAACACTTGCGCTTATATAGTCGCGTTCTTAACACTTAAATTGCACTTTCATTTTTCACCATTAATTTGTAAATAGAATGTACATCCTAGTACATGTATTTCTTTGTTTTGATGTAAATCAGTATACCAAATTAATAATAAAATTTGTTTATGCACAATTCTTTATACGTTGCGTTGTTATTAAGAAAAATAAATAAAGTGACAGTATTTGGGACACTTACCCTAGACGGCCAACGTCGGCACCATATTCTACTGTTTCTAAGGATGAAAAAGTCCAATATAAACATGGGTCCGAAAATTCTTCTTTTTCGAGATAGGTATATACATTTTCCTATTAAAATGGAGTTTTGTGGGAATGTTTAAAACTTACTTAAAGAAATTGCCGAGAATGATTTTCTTCCGTAACAATACAGGCTTCGCAAGTTTAAGTCAATAACGATCAGAGTAAGGTTCTGGATACGAGTAAGCGTAATAAGAACGGATAGTATGTACCTATGAAATAGATTATGTGAACGAGCGTATCTTGTACAATCTTGCATGTTAGTGCCTATTAATTGAAATTGATATGTCGATACAGAGCATATAACGATAAATAAACAGACAGTTTTCGTTTCATTTTACTCGTGATTATATTTGTTTGTATTAGGTATTTTATTCTGTAATACATTCACTAATACTATGTTTTTATGGAAACTATAACCAACGTTAAATTTACATTGCTGGTAGTATTCTAAATTTTTTATGCAAGACAAAATTACATTGTAAATTCTTAGTATTAACATATCTTTTAACATATATAATATTATCATATACATATACTTTCTATTAATTACCATATTTTGCATTTTCTAACATGTTAAAATCGTCATGTTTATTCTCAAGTAACGTTAAGGAGAAACGTTATATCCTGAACGGAAACGTATTTCATCACGCATCGTAATAATTTTAATAAGTTCTTTACACAGTTCTTATGAAATCATTACATATAATTCTGTTCATTGGAACAGCATGTGTCTCTTGAAAAGGCACAGCTGAAAATTATAAAGCGAAAGTAATTATCATTTTTTATCAATTTAATGCTTTATTCTTTATTAAATATTGAGTTTACTTGCTACCAGAGCTTTATTAGCAAACACTGATACCAATAACCTTTCCCAGCAGTTTGTATAATAACAATGACCCGTTGTCTCATTAAGCAATGCATGTAGTTTTTTATTTATTAATTAGTAGTATCTTTTGTGTCTGAAATGAAATGTTTCCCCTTCTTTGAAACCGCAATCCATCCCTTTCGAATCGTTGCAAGAAATTTAATATTCATCAATCGACTGTTGATTAAACGAAATGACTTCTCTGCATACAAATACTTCCTTGCGTCATATTCAGGGTTAAATATAATGAGACATTTGCATGAATATTGAACTGATCTTTGAAAAATTCTCGAAAGAGGTACAACAGCTTTTATTTCCGAGTCGTGTTTTATTAGGCCATAAATCAGAGGTGATATAAAATTTTTATTCAAGTCACGTGTAATGCCAGTTGAGCGATTAGTGAAGCACTATGTAATATTTTTTCACGCTAGAAGTCTCGTTGATGTATTTACACCGAATTTTCTAGTTTTATAGAACGCGTTCGAGACAGCGTGACAAATTAGGCGAGAGAGAAAGGCGGTGCAGTAGGTACACTTTCCTCTGTAAGAATGATCACACCGTGTATTTATACGTACGATTTTCTTCATAAGAATCATTACATTTTAGTGTCACGCAGTTAGATTATGTCTCGGGGCTGCAGGATTTTTTCAAATTAACATCTTAATTTCAATAAACATTGTACCACATTCGCCGTTCTGTTGACCAGCAATAAAACAGTGTATTAAATTATTATAATTGTTTTTCAAAAAATGTAAAATCAATCTCTGAAACAACAAAATATAATGATTATTCCAATAAAATATTGCTTTATTCGATTAACAACCATTTTGCTAATATTTCATTTTTTTTTTAAACAATTATTGTTTCACGATTCATTATTTCACGTTTCATTGGGAGAAACATCTTGCGAAATTGCGTGTTTAGGGTGAACACAATAAAGCGATTCAAGCGATACCTACATTATTTCAACTATTATTTCGCGATTTTAGCGTTCTAAGTAATTTCTGTCGTAGATACTTCTGAATCGCTACGGTAATTACCGTTTTGTGTAAAACGCAAAGATGGCATCAGTCATGCGGGAGAACGTTTTGGGAATCATTAGCTGGGAACAGTTTTGTAATACAGTTTTGCCATGTCAGCGACAGGTCGCGGACAGACGAATAGAGAGAAGTTGTGTCGAGTTCGGCGGTGTTGACAACGCTCTAAGGGGGTGTGTTGGCCCGTAATATGTGTGACAAGCGACTAAGCACCGTCTAACATCCGACTTGACTGCATATTAATAGATCCTAATACACATACGCGTCGCTCGGCATCGTTATGTCTGCCGTTCGTTCCGCGAACTATAGAGGCTGTTAGGGCCGTGGACGATTTTCTCGGTTAGGTTGTTGAAGCGTTTCGCCGGAAAATTGAACGTGAATTACGAAACGAGGAAAAAGGAAGTGTGAAATTGTATTTCGAATTGACATACGAATTTCCAGAACGTGGATAACGATACCACGTTTCATTGGCAGCAGGTCGATCCCAACTAGCAATACTTATCCTTTGTAAGCCAATAGCTAAAGACCGATCTACTTTGGGGACTAATTGTCGCTGATCATCTACGTTCTAAACGAGTCGATAGTAAAGTTTGTATCCTTTTTCGCCTGTCGAATGATAGAAATGTACAGTTTTCGAACCGGCTTGCAAGGACGATCGGTTAGCAGTCTATGGTGATCTCTCGATGAATGCGACAGGAGCAAATGCGTTATTCCCACCACTAGGGGGATCCTCTGCTGAAACCAATAAAAACAGAGGAAACAGAAACTAAGCAGAGGCTTCATGCAAAAACCAAACTTATAAGGAGCTAATAACCTTTCGCCTTGCTATAAATGCTCCGAAGTGGACCCGAGTATGTCCCACTCATCGAGGGCATTACTGTATAACTGCGAATATTTAGAAATTCCGAAGTTAAACACGATCTCAGACGAGCAGAGTTCATTGAGACATCGAAAGACCAAAAAGACAACGACACCGTCGAGAAACAAATCTTCATTGTAACAGGTATCACTTCCAGGACGATTTACGACGTCGGCCTTTCAGGAATTCTGAAAGTTCTCCGATTCGGAAAGCCGCCAGTGGACCCCGACGACAGAGCTTTATCGAAGCGGCGGAATAAATTGTAGCAAAAAGCCAGCGAAACGCTCGAGAAAACTACCCTTATGGGAAACAATTCTCGGCCGAGCCGTGAACCACCGAGAGCCACCAAACCAGTTCCAAGATCGTAAATTAATCGCACGGATTCCTCGTGTTTTTCATCTGTTCGCGGACACCTACTCACCTAGCCCCGATATTTTCGTATTGTGTCTCCTTCGCTGGTGAATCGGCGCCGATGCTGCTATTTCGGAGCCGCAATAGGCAGTCACGAGAAACACACGAATGCAGAGAAACCGGCGCGGCGGTGCGCGAATTCTGACGAATCAACAACCGGCCTGGGGATCATCGTAATGCTGTTGGTCGATGATCCCAGGTGGCTATTGATAGACCGATTTATCGTGTCGCATACACGCACAGGATCTGTTCACGCTGATCCCTGTCTATGTATATACAGGGTGTCCCACGAAACTGGAACAGGCTGTACCTCCTAAACGGTTGAGAATAGAAGAAGATGTTATAAGTAACGGTTAAATGGTATCAGACGGTGCATAACATGCAACTAATTTTATGCACTTTTGTGCATCGGTGCATCAGAAAAATGCAACTGCACTTTTTTTTAAATGGAAACCTATGTTTTTGACTGAACCAATCGATGCAGTTTCTTGTGCTCTATATAAAAGTACTAACATACTTGTGCCCTAAACTTATTCGTTGGGAAGTTATCGAAGCTAAAAGTTCTCTGAATTATTTCGGTCTCTCGGCTAGTGTTCCGGAGTATCTACGTTATGTTCCATTACAATGTTTGTAAACATGAAGCTTCGATAACTACTTTTATGTAGAGCACAAGAAACTGCATCGTTTGGTGCAGTGAAAAACATAGGTTTCCATTTTTAAAAAAAGTGCAGTTGCATTTTTCTGATGCACCGATGCACAAAAGTGCATAAAATTAGTTGCATATTATGCACCGTCTGATACCATTTAACTTTTACTTATAACATCTTCTTCTGATGATACAGCCGAGAAGGTACAACCTGTTCCAGTTGCGTGGGACACCCTGTATATATATTCGCGTGCAAATTAACAGATAAAAAGAACGGGAAAATCGAAATTTTCCAGCAGACAGAAACAGGGCGCCTTCGTCGAAGTGTATCGTAACTCTAAGCTGATTATTTTTTTTTTTTTTTTTTGCGAGCTGTCGGACGTGTTTCTGTTGACAGGCAGAGTTGAAAAAATGTAATCTATGTATAAAATCCAAGTCACAATTACAATGTAATTGCGGGGCATTGCAATTTTACAATTACATTGTAATTTTTATTGTAAATTTAGTATAGTTAATTATAATGTAATTGTAATTGTTTTGCAATTACATTGCAATTACATTGAAATTACATTGTAATTGTGATTTGGATGTTGTAATTAGATTACATTTTACCCAACTCTGATGCTTAAACCGACAATGTCATTATGCTGATTTGAATTTTTGATTATCAACAAACTTTTCACATCGTTACAAATGAATTGAATGTTCGTGTGAATACATTCAGAATCAATGTGTTGAATACTTCAATCGATGTTTCAGAGTACTTATCCTGCATAGAGACGAATATAAACACACAGCTTTATTATTATTATTATTATTATTATTATTATTATTATTATTATTATTATACGGAATAAATTAGGTGCAATTGTTTATCACTTTACTTCGATGTAAATGAACATACCATACACAACAAATTTTTATTAACCTATGTTTTCCTATATATTATATTTATTTATGTAATGAAATATGATACGGTTTCGAATAAATGTTTGTACCAATTCTAAGATTGCATTATTTATTACACAACTTCGAATTGTTCATTCCTTATAATAGATATAATATTTATGGAAATAAGAATAGAATTATACGTGCACGCACATTATAATCACCAAGAAAGGTGTAATATATTTCAAGGATTTTACTCTATTCCAATGAATTTTATCAGTATTATTATTACAAATTATATCACAGTCTTGAGTTCACCTACGCGTTGAATATAATATCAACAAACATGAAACACATAACAATGGCAATTCCCTTTTATATAATATGTGTTTCTTTAAAATTTTAAGTGTTTGAAGAATTGAGAACGTAATCCAATCGAAAAAAATTCGAGAGCTTGGTTCAATCACTACTTGAGTAACTTTCATTCCTAGCACAACAGTCAACTGTTTAGTGGCAAATAAGAGGTTAAAGCTCGTTTGAATAATAAATGTGCGAAAACGAGTCGAAAATGTTTTATGCAACGATGTTTATGCAATTATAAAAACTACAAAAAATGTTTGACGCAACTATATATCATACAATTACTGCTCCTGTCTGAATGTATTAATGCTTATTAATATTGTTATATTCTGAATATTATAACATTCATTACATCTGACGTAACGATTTTCTATAAACTGATAGAATATTATAATATTAAAATCAGATACGAATACTATAATATTAATGAATGTCAAATAATACGGTACTATTGTTAATGGTTATCGCAAGTAGAAATTACGAGCAATAATCAGACATACGATAGCAGTGAATCTTTAGGTATCTTTATCATTAACAAAACTTTCTATGAAAAATCCTAGGGTAAACCCCCAATTGGATTTACACATATGTAGAATCCTTTTTTCTCCGTTACAGGGTGAATGTTTCAATAATTTATTTATTTTACCTAATAAAAGCGTAACGTTTAAAGTTTCGTGTACAAGAAATTTTTTAATTAGATTGGCACTCTGATTTACACACAACCACAGAAATACATGTACTTGTATGTACCTGCTATTTGAAAATTAATGTTGAAAAATGGAATTAATGTTGAATAATGTTGAAAAAAGAAAGAGCTGTAATTTTACTATTAAACCTATATGTACATATTGTACAAAATAAATTGTTAAAGTATGTAAAAATTACTTTTATTTTTGAGGTGATGTTAGGTTATAAAGACGCCAGGATTGCTCGCAGATTTTAATTAATTATTAATTAATTTTTCATACTTAATGTATAGAACTGTTTTTATTTAATGAAAAAGACGTTAATGAATAATCTTTTGATCCAAAATGAGACGATCTTTAGGTTAAACAACACATAAATTAATTAAATGAAATTACGCTATAATATTAAGGTGGCAGTAATTAGGATATCTATTACGATTTACTTAAACAGCCCATATAAACTATCCTAATAATTTTCAAACTTCTATTCGTAATATAAATGATTTTATCTTTCGTACTTGGAAGAACTGAGAAAATTGTCATAAGGAACACAAACGGGAAATAAAGTACAATAAAATTCCCTTTTGTAGATAGGTATCAGGGCCCGTCGAAAAATCGGAAAATATGCAGTATCATCGAGGAAGAAGAGATTGGTATGGCGAATAGACGAGTAGCCGGGTAGATAACAATGAGGAAAAAGAAAAGAATGAATGGGTGGAGAGGCAGGAATCTGTGAAATGCACAGTTGCGTTTTTTTTTTATACTTAGCGACAAAGCCGACTTACCGGTTTCTTGACCTCTCCGTCGCGCGCGAATATTTTCGATGTCATTATCGCGTCTTTCTAAAACGATAATGCTATTGTGTCGAGACACGAAGAAAATGATGTAAAAAAAAATGTGAAGCAGTAAAATTGATAGTTTACTGGCTCGGTTAAATCAAAAACCCCTGTTTCAGATTAGAAATAGGGCACTACCACGGCGTGAGAATCGAAAAACCAGTCGCAGGTTACATTTTCTTTCGGACACTTGAATTCTTTTAGGTTAAAAATACGTAGCCCAGATACAAAAGCTGTTACAGTACGTATATTGTAAATCACTGCGATTTAAAAATCCCGAATTCTATTTTCGATTGAAACTTACGACTTCGTTGTACGAGAATTATGACGTATAAAAATGGCTCTATACGTCGAGGTATCTGGTATTGGCCACTCTAAATTTATTGTAACGTTACAAATATTTCATTTTTTGTTTTCGGTGACCGTTTTCATCGGAAAAATCTTAAGGACAGACAAAATTGATAGTTAAACAATGTCTTCTTAAAATTATGAATGAGATCGAGTACCATCGAGTTCCTTCTTAAATGTAAAAAACTACTTTTTTTTAAAAGTATTATAAAACAACAGATTAGTCTTCGCTAAATCCATAATTTACCAAGAAACAACAGAATTGGACTGGCCAACTGGTTACCGACGGTGTTTTTATGATAAAATCGGCGTCGCGTATCGACGAAACGAGCTCGCATCGTGTAATTTCGCCCGCCGTAAATTGATTTCACATCAACGATGCTAAGTAACAGGTGGTTGCACTGGACAATTATGACTCGGTTCCACAATCGACATTATAATTTCTTCAAGGCCGATCATAAAATATTCTCACCGCGTTTGATAAATCCACAGCCCGAGATAAGGATATATTAGGCGGCATCATATTCAAGAAAAAAAAAAAAGAAAATTGTTTTTACGACAGCGTTACACGAAATTTATGAGTGGAACCCTCGATGCCTCGAGGAAACTAATGTCAATTCGTGTTGTTGATCCTGTTTTCCGATTAGTTCGATAAGCAGTTGATGAAGCAAGGTAATTTAACGGTCCGGTTACTACGATTCGCAAGTAGCGTTTATGAGGATGCCATGTATTTCTTGCGGTCCAATCAATGTAAGGTTAAATAAATTTATCTCGATGGCATTCAGAGAAACGAAACTCGGAAGATTCAGAAATTCGTGAAGTTAATGCAGGCACTTTCACTTAACAATTCTTTCTTGGAAACAGGTTCTGTAGGAAATATAATTGAGGGACTTGATAATTGTACATTTCACTTCTATGTTGAACGCAACTAAGAAATCGAAGTTGTGTTACAGGAGGATAAAGTCAACGAAAATAAAAATTTCAAAAGGCAAATTCGTGACAACGGGTTTTTAAGCTTCGAAAATGTATCATTTTATAGGAGAGCTAGTCAAAGTTTTAGTGCAACATTAATACATCTGCAAACAAAACCGACTAAATTGCCCCCTACTGGAGAAAGATACAAATTTCGTGGCAGTTTTGCAGCACGCAACAGCCTATACAGACACCTTTCGATTATCGTCTCGAACTCGGGTCCATGCCAGGACAATAATCTTATAAGGAGAAATGCATCAGACCCTCGTAAATTCGTTTTTTGCCCAAATCCCGAGCCTCGGCAACAAAGTACGCGCTTGAAAGGTCTACGGCCTCTGCCACCCAGTGGTGGGGATAACGCCTGGACAATAATCGAAAGGAATCTGTATTTACAATTTTCCTACAGATAAAGCTAGAAATTCACATTTTCAGAGTTATCACGGTATTGCAGCCAGGGTGCGATATGATGACTAAAAAAATTAAGTTATTTCAAAATAATAATAGTTGTGTTAAATGAAATAATTCGATTGGTACCTATTGCCTGTGTATTCCAACTATGGTCACTATTGGCAATAAGGCAAGCATCATGGCGACGGTAACTTGTCTTTGTTCCTTGAAGACTGTGTATAATCAAGTTGAGGTGGACGAAGTGGGGGGCTGAAAAGCCGTGAGGAGGATTTACGAAGCGGCCGGTGCTCTTTGACGCTGGCGCGGAATCGTCCCGCGGACAAAAAAGGGACTGAATATGACCTGGAATGCCGCGGAAGGTTTTGCGCGAAACCGCCAAAGAACAGGCGACATCCTTACAGGCCCTCTCCACACTGCACTGCCATGATATAACGACAAACAGATATAAATAATATTAGAGGGAGGGGAGGGGGTGGGGGTAATTGCTAAAAGAGCTTCGCTGCACAGGCGTAAGGTGACGTCTTACCAGTGAATTAAATTTCAAGACGGCGATTGTTGTTTCACGACCGACCAATGGTATTTATAAACCGCGAAATCGGCCATGCGCGGGATGAAATAATTTCACGGCTACGTTGGCTGCCTCCGCTTTTTCTCTAGAAAAACGATCCTCATCTGTTGGCAATCACTTATTCGATGCTTCCATCTTTTTTACGCCAGCTTCCAGTATAGTAGAGCTCAGTTTATCTGAATTCCATTTATTGCAACGAAATTGTAATTCGTGCCAAAATTCACTGAACTCCTACTGGGCTCCTATTATTGTCTAAATTCTGTGTCACTCTAGTAGAGAGCAATCAGTTCAAGTAAATACGAGTACGTTACTTCATACTTTTCTTTCGTTGTCGAATACTTTTGGTGTTGATACATACGGTTGCGATACCAAGTAAGTATCGAGAAAAAGTACTCGTATCGAATGGAGCGAATATCGACCCATTAATATCTGATATTATAATTACTTTCAACAGAAAACAATGCTGTTTATATTGATAATTAAGCAATATGTATTTAAATATTTTCAATATTATGTGATATGTTTTGGTGTGAGCTTTCAAAAATGGTACTTTCAACTGTATAGAACAAGTTTTCCTGCATTGTTTCCTGTAACATTTCCATCTATGTTATGTTCGACATAACCTTATTCGACATGCATGTTATCTCTACAATAAAATACTTTACTACTTAAATTCAGCAAATTTAATTCACTCGCGAAGTCAAAGGCATAAAAATTCCGTTCACCAGAAGACCCGTTTTAACCTAACCTCGTTATGTTATTAAAATTCTAACGCCAATGCTACTCTTATGTGTTCATTTCAGTTCAAAGTATTATTCGTAATATGGTACATCGAGCGATCCAGTTCGTCAGAAACAACACTTTCTGGCCCTTCAGTCGCTAGATTATCGGAAGTCATAATTTTGTCGCGTGGATTACTAATGAGGCATCGTCAAACCGAGTAGAATCAACCTTGAACTCGCTTCGCATATAATGTCACAGCTACTCCGAATAATAATCTCCACGAGATCGCGTGAAACTTTGCGGCAAACGCGTTAATAACACGAGGCATAATAGCTATAGGTACGATTTATGATAACTAGACTGCGGATTTTATGCATTTATTAGCCTGTAGGGATCTGTAAAATACAGTAAAAGACAGAAATTTCATCAAATCCAATGAATTTTCTAGTTTATTTTGAGCCAAATGTGATTCTTAGGAAAATAATATAATTCCTAGATTTGCTCTTCTCTGTATAAATTGCTGTAGAAAATACGATTTTGCATAAAAATCTGCAGTCTAATGATAACGAAACTAATCATCGATTCGTGAAATTGATTAACCCCTCTTCTCTCCTTCCGCATGAATTTTAATGAAATTTATAGTGTTTGTAAGCGATATCTTAACCCTTTGACTACGAAAGGCGTATATATATATATATGAGGTCAATGTCCCTATTGCTAATCACATTCCGATTTCTGCACAGTACGTATATTTTTTATTGAATGTAAAAAAATAAATAATAAATTAGTTAGACAAAAAATTATTTAAATTATCTCAGTGTTTCTGCACAAAATATTACAGCCAGCTGTTCAGTAGATGGCTGCATTTTAATAGAAATAAATTTAATAAGTCTGTCCGTCGTAAGGAAACGTGCTTTGAGGTATAGATACGTAAATATTTAATAACGTAATGAATTATTTGATGTTTGAAATTAGAAAGATTTCGTTCAAACGAATCCAATGCGTTCTATTTTGTGTTAAATTTGTAGAATCAGTTTTTTAAAATATATTTTACTACTTAATTAAAAGCATCAATTAGTTTCCACGGAATTATTCCTCAATTTTTCCTCTTGTTCGATGTGTAGTTCAACTTACATATAATCCGAGTCCAAATAAACATGCAACAGAAAACAAAAATGATAAGAGTTCTTGTGGACATACGCACACAAATATTGACAATTAAATGCTATTCGTAGCTGGCCTCAGACCAGAGATAAGTATTATCAGAAGAAAGCTCAGATGCTTTTTTTTAAAAGCTTATGAAATTTGTATTCATTTGCAATGAAATATCTTATATGCCGAAATGAATATTTAAGGTAATTTTCACCGATGCGTCCATTCTATACCTATAATAGACAAGCCTTAAATGGATACTTTGTAATGGCCGTTCTAGTACAGAAATTCCAATAACACTTCAAACTAACACTCCGCTAATTGGCCCAGTTTCTAATGCACATGATAACAGTTACATCCCTAAACATTCACATACAGTAAATCCACGATGAGTGTTCGAAGGCTCCATGGCACTGAACATTAAATATTTCACGAACTAATACGGCTGAAGCAAATATCATTGGCTTCAGAAGACTAAGCTATATCATCATGCTGAACCTCATTAAAAAATCAGCGCTACACCTGTGGACCTCTCCTTGTCAGTGCCAAGGAGCCTTCAAACACTCATCGAGGATTTACTGTAATTGTTTCTGTTCCAAATGCTTTTCGCCGAATACAAAAACCAGTACAGACTCCTCTCGATTATCGTCCCGAACTCGGGTCCGCGCCAGGACAATAATCGTATAGGGAGAAATGCTTCAGACCCTCGTAGATTCGTTTTTCGCCCAAAGTCCGGGCCTCGGCAATAAAAGCAGTGTGGAGCAACAAAGTGGGGATAACACCTGGACAATAATCGTGTAGGACAACCCAGACGATAATCGAGAAGACTCTGCAGCACGCTCAGGAAACATTTTTCTGACACGTCGCGTCGGCGTACGCAATGATCATGGCGTAGGAGAGTAGCCAACGAAATCGCAGTGAAATTACCGCTGGCCGTACCCACCACCAATAATCATCCTCAAGCAATCCCGTCCACGCGTACGAAGCGTAGTACTATCTGGCCTAAATCTACCTACTGCGGCACGGCCATAGTGTCGCCTGTAAGTGGATACGCCTGGGACGATGGGAGCTCAGACTCTCGGCTCTTCATCCTCCATTCTTTTTCGTTGAACGTTGCCCTCCCCCGCACCGACCGACCAGATTCATCCTCATAACTTTCATTCAGACCTCTCGACCGAAGGAACTGGCGGCCTGGCAACTCCTTCTCTCCAAAGCCAGCCACCCCTTCTCCGTCGCTCGAATCTTGGAAATCTACGGAAGCAACCCGTGACTTCCGACCAAAAGAGTTCACTTCCTGCATCAATGGTGCCAATCAATTCCATTTAACATTTCACCGACAGTCCTCCTTCTTACGAGTATCGTGCAAACCAAACGTTTCACGACATTCGATTATTGTTCAGACACATTTAGATGAATGTGTAGGTTCCAAATCTAACTGGACGGTTTCGAACGTTTACGTTCGTACTTTCAATAGTTTCCAGTAGACTCGAACCCAGATGAAAGAAGTTTATGATTATTTCGATCAGAAGTTCATTGCAATTATATGTAGTTTGGAGAAATTTACATATAAATGGTCCAAATAACATTTATTCACCCCCCCCTCCCCCCAGTGGTGGACGTTTGGACAATAATCGTGTAGAACAAGTCATACGATAATCGATAGGAGTCTGTACATTGTTTTAGTATCTATCGAGTTGACTTTAAATTAGAATATTTTTGGCTGTACCTACTTCTTTTATGCTTATTGTTACATGCGTACTTATTATGTTTAAAATTTATTCAGCCTGTAATAATACCCTTTTTTTCTCAAGCAGAGATTTTCAATGTGAAACGAATCAACTATTCTCGGCACTTTCTATAGATAAAAACAAACGTTGCGTAAACATTGAACCGAAAATGCTTTATACAATAATTGTAGTTACAGGATGTTAACATTGGTCTCAACTTTATTGCATTGTAAAGGTGAGTAGGTAATGTTCGAAATATTAAAACATAAAATGTTATTCAACTTATTTTCATCTTTATACCGACGCGAACGTTTCCTTGAAGCTCGGTTTTAATTTTTGTAAGCGTTAGAGCGCCCAGTCGTCCAATTCACCGGTTCAATTTTGCGCGTACAACTTTTTACAGGCAGACAGGGAAACCAATTTCGTACATCGTTCACTGGCATAGGTGAAGGGCACCAGCCCAATTGGCACGGCGCCAAGCGAACGTTTTCAACGCGCGAACAGCGCCGGGACAACTTGTTTCAGGCCTCCGTCCAATGATCAGAGGAGACGTCATAATATCGGTGCAGTTACGATTGCCATAAATAACCATTACCGATTGCCGGCGATGAAAGGATGACTCAAACCAAGTCTGTTTGAGTACCAAATTGATGATTCTTAAAGAGCTTGCATGGAAGCATTACTTTTAGTATTCCAGCTTCCTAAAAAGGCAACATATTCAAAAATATATATGTACGACGCTGTTATGATTATTCGTCTGAATCGCAGTAACATGTGAAGAATTTACGACAATGTCAAAGTAACGAAAACGTTGAAGCAATGAAAAATAAAAATAATTTTTACTCGAACAAAATATGGTTCTAACATTTCTGCCCTTCTCCCAAAGTCAGTGTTGTCAGATTTTATGAATTCTAATATGACAAGTATGGTTTATTGAACATAGAATGCTTTGCTTTTGGAACGAATTCTAGATATCGAAAAAGGTGTCTGTCTGTTAGGGAAGAATTTTGCAGATATGCCGAACGTGGCAGAATTTTGTAATTTATATCGGCTAAGTTGACTAGGATCTAATTTAACGTAATGAAGCGATCGTTTTTACGTCTCATGTTATTCATTTGTCCAAAATAGTAATGATCCCAAGTAAAACAACAAGCGATACAAGTTTTCGAGTTCACTAATCGCGATCTGACCCTACGAACGAAATAGAAACGATTTTCGATTTCACTGATCGCGAACAAGTAAACTATTGGGCGTATTTAAACGATTACGATAAACACGGGAACAATATCCGCGGCGAAAAAACTGTCGCAATTTGGGCCGGGGATTAGAGAACAGACGAGAGGGCGATGATTATGACACTCTGGGTTGCGAATAGGGGATGCGAAGCGAAATTGGCTGCGACGCGCGTTGAACCGGGCGGCACATCAAACGCCGCCCGTTTAAGGGTGCCATATTATTCAGCCCCCGAGCGAAAGGGTTATCATCGACGAGACCGTATTTGCCTAATAACCGGCGGCGGAGCGAAATTCGAGCGGACCCTCGCTCTTCCCATTTGCGCGTTACATACAGCGAGAGTCAAAACTAAGTGTACACCTTACAAAAGTGAGATTCGTGGTAATACTTCTGCAGCATCCTGCTATTGATCATGGTAATGATACAGTTAGGTATGATTTTTTTAACGTTTCGGGATAAACAGTAATGCTTTCAGACCCTCGTAAATTTCTTTTTTGCCTGAAGTCCGAGCCTCGGCAACAAAAATGAAGGGGCAATAAAGTATATGCTTGACAAGTTCCACCCCCCCCCCTCCCCCCCCCCAGTGGTGGAGATAACGCGTGGACAATAATCGTGTAGAACAAGACAGACGATAATCGAGTGGAGTCTGTATTGAAGTTCCATTTAAAATAGCATTGATGAACAGGACACATACTTCGTACATTGGTAATTTCTTCTTCAATAAATAGTTGTAAAATTCATTGGAAGAATATTTTCATCTCTTGGTACACTTATACATATGTTGCAAATGTTCGGTGACAGAATGATTGTGTGACCTTGCGATTATAATGAATAAACACTGAGCCAGTGTGGTATAGCCCTTTAGATTTTTAAACTATTCGAAACAATTTTGCCGTACTCGTGCATATTCACAGACATTTACCGAAATGTCGCGAATAATATCGACGCTATTTTCGTCGTGTCAGCTTCAAGCAACACCAAACTTCTGTTGACATCTCGTGTGAATATAAAAATATATGAAAATTACCCCTACGATTCTACCAACTGTTACCATCCCGCAAAATTCATTATTCGAAAGCGTAAGAAAGCCTCTTAGCACACGAAATCTACAAAAAAGTTGCTCCCCCCCCCTCTTCTTTCCGGGGGCCGGACTTCATAATCACGTCGTCTGTGGGAATGATTCCTCGTTGACAGACAGAGAAAACGGGACAAATGTGCCCAAACGTTTCCATCCGAGTGGATATCACGAAATAATGACAATCCTCGAGCCGCAACATCGACAACGCCCGGAGGCCGACTAATGGGGAGGATCCCCTGACCCGTGTTTTGCCATGCATTCGGGGGTTGGGGCGCTTCTTGCACGTTTTCCAGCTGACTTGGCTAAACGGGATCGCATTAGCACACAGTTTCCACCCTTCGACGCGATGGGAGATTAGCATCTCCAGTTTTTTCTACCGCTACCCCCCTCCCCAAGTACCGAAATCACCCCTCCCGGAGCCAGGTGACAGCGAGAAAATCGTGAATGTAGAATTTCATGTACGTATGCGGTTTTTGGCGAATGAAATAGCGTGGAGATTGGGTTGCTTTTATAATTTTCATATAATTTTAACGATGGACATTCAAAAGAAGTACTTTCGGCATATATTTTGATGTTTTGTTTCGAAAATGACAAAATGTCGGCGCAAACACTATAAACAGTTATGCAAACTACGGATAGAATGCCGTCAAAGAATGCGTCATGCAGAAAGTGATTTGTGAAATTTTGTTCTGGGGTTTTTTCGCACCACGGAAGATTCACAACGACCAAGCGAACTATTTAATCGACAATAATCCTCGTTGCCCAAATATTTTTTTCCATCTGATTTGTAAAATATTTCAAGTGATTGTTATTAGTACGTAATTCTGAATAATCCACTGTATTACAATATTATTGCCCATTCGCGATACTTTCGTAGAAAAAAAAAGGACAGCACAGTTGGTTACGGTGTCGTATTAGACGATGAAAAAATAGTACCGTCATTTGCTCCAATGTCATTTGAGGAATACATACATCGACATCTGTCACGCATTGTTCGTTCATTTTCATTCGACCCAGATCACTCCGGATTTATACACTCGTTTCGAAGACGCAGAATAGAACAACAGGCACTGCACGGTCCGAGTATCAATGCAGATCTGTTCAATGAAGACTATGAGAATTGTATGAACCACTCGTCTGTCGACATGCACAACCCACCACCGGCCATTACCACGGTTCATCAGCGCCATTCAAACCGGATTTTTAGCCTGTGACCAGAGTTCTTTTTTATTTCTTACATTTTTGTTAACATTTCTTACCGATTCTCGTTACAGTTTCAAAGTACATTATATTAAATTCAGACTCAGGAGGATAATATTTAAAATTATGTCATTCTAATATCAGCAGTTTCACTGCTTTTATGCGATTATAATTCACATTCGCGTATCACACTTCAACTCACAAATAAATAATTTTCTCATCGTTATGATTAGACTGCGGATTTTTATACAAAATAACATTTTCTAAAGTAATTTATAAAGACAGAATTTATTTTTCCTCTTATTGGGTTCAGACTGAAATAGAAAAATGATTGGAACCGATGAAAGTTTTTTCTTTTATTGTATTTCACTATAAATACATAAAATCAGTAGTCTAGTTATGATCAATAAAGTGGTACTATTTCTTAAATACTGTCCTCATGCACGTTCATCGAAATATCTACTAAACTATTGACACGTATAAACTTATGTATATACTATTGTATATTGAATATTATTTCCCAAATATTAGAATTATATTTTATATTTGGTGTATAACTGTTCCTCTGTTGCATGGCGTTTGCATGTGAGCAGTAGATAATCAGATGTTCCGAAGAATTAAATATATCCTCACTACAAATTGCCCCAGTGTTTATCAAAGTCCTACTAGTGCTGATGGGTCAGTGGACCCCTTTTTGTTTTGGTATTGCATCACACTATACACGAATAGACATATCATCAAAACCGCCCTACGAATACGACGCGAGGAACGAAAGAGATAATAAATAAAAAAAAAAGCACAGCAACAGTTCTGAAGCTCATCGAAAGTCCGTTTTTCGCAAACGTGGTTCACCATAAAAGAAGGGAAAAGGCCTTTGTTGAAGGCGATCCAAAACCCTGTTGTGGGACCACGAAATTTCCGTAATCGGAGAGGTAACGGGTCAGTATGGCGGAGGAGGAGGGAGGGAGGGGGAAGAAAAAATGGCGTCCCGAGTACCAGGACGCTTTGAGCTGTCCGACCATTGGACAAACAAATAAACGGGCCACGAGAAGGAAACCCGAATACGAATTGTAATACAGGATCCTGGGAGGGCCGCAGGGTGTGAGGACCTGGCGGACAGGCTAAAATGGATTGTTATTGGTCGAGGACTGAACCCTCGAACCCCGCCACTCGTATGATATGCTAACGAGCGCGTGAACGTTCCGGGGGGGGATGAAACCCTTTGCGCAAAGGGGTTGGAAGGGCGGCCGAAAATCCAATCCCTTGGCGCATCTACGGACACAGAAGCCGTACCGCGAGTGATTCTATTCCAGTTCTGTAGTTACTGATTCTGTTCATTCGTTGGGAGTCGAGTTGGGTTTCGAAGCTAGAGGTTTAGTAAGGCTGCTTCCGTTTCTTCTTATCTCACGTATCGATTGAAGGACAAGGGTGTGAGGGTGTGTAACAGAACGCAAGAATTTGAATCTCTGTGAGAAATTCGGCGATTGAACCATTTCTTTTATCCATGCTACCGTCGACGTTCCTTTATTTATTGCACGAACGGTAAATTATAACGATATTCGTTATTTAACCCTTATCCGTTCCTTGTGTCTATTTGACACATTTTTCTCTTAAGTAATTATGTTATAATGCCACGTATAGGTAAATTTAGCTGAAGCTCCGCGTCTTTTATTTTAAAGAATTTGCAAATTTAACTATTTATTTCTTTATTATATGAATTTTTTACCACCGTGTCAATTTGACACCGACGGACAAATTAAGTTGGGAAAATTAGGGACGGGTGAGGGTTAAGCATTATACATTTTTTGAGACAGTCGTCTGGAGTATCTACAAACACAAAAACCATGAACTTTATTTCGTACGTGTGCGTTTATGGTAAGGTGACTGAATATTAAGAATGATATTTTCAGCGTGTACGGCCAATGGAAGTCATGCAGAGACAATGTTAAACACTGGATTACGGTCTACATGGATAATCATGAAATTTGTAAATCGTATTTACTTGAAAAAATACAGAAAATTATTATAATAATTAAAACAGAAAACAGAAAACATTATAAAAATTGGTGATAATTTAAATACAAGAGACGGTGTGCATACGTATATACCTATACCAAAATTTAATCGTGTCAATGTCCTGATACAGACTCCTCTCGATTATCGTCTGGCTTGTTCTACACGATTATTGTCCAAGCGTTATCCTCACCACTGGAGGGGGGCATGGATCCTCACAAGGATACTTTGCGATACTTATATACTCGGGCTTCGGGAAAACAAACGAATTTACGAGAATCTGAAGCATTTCTCCCTACATGATTTTTTTCGACCCGCGTTTGGGACGATAAATAATCGGGAGGAGTCTGTAGCATCAAGGAAATAATTATTGCCATTACTGTGATACACGTATATTAAACCTCTACTTTAAAAATTTATTTTAAAAATGTAGGCAATATGCATGTTCTTTTAATAAATTCGATTTACTATTGTACATTTACTTATTTTACAATTTCAACCCTTTCTATCCTACTTATTCATTCTTTTCTGTTCATGTTCACGTATTTTATTCATTGTTCTACTGACCGTCATTAGTTTGCTCTAATTTTTAATAGACTTTACGCTTATCCTAATTACATTTCCAATATTCACGAAGAGTATTTAAATATAATGTATTATTCAAAATACATCTCGAAGATACGCTTTGGGTTAAAGAACAAATAAGTTATAATATTTACTATTCCCTGAATATTTTATGCATCTTCATTGCCACTTTTTCAGTCTACATGCTACAGCTTACTCATCGGTTTAGGGGAAATTTCGGCTCGATACATACATGAAACGTAATCAAACGGAGGCTGAAACAAGGCGTGAAGTGAACTCGGAACAGTCCTTGCGCATCCGAGAGATCGTCGAACGCGATTTGGCTTGGATCCAAGGTCAAACGGATTCAGATATTTCCAGGCAGCCGTTCCCCGCTTATCAGTCTGGTGAGCGCGATATACGATAAGCTTATGCCCCCCAAATCACCTGTAAAATATCATAATTGTCTGGCGGCCACGTAAAATCTTGATTGGCGATCGCAAAAGCCGTCGTCGAGTTTAATGCTGTGATTTTACAACGGCACTGAGTCACTTAACACGAACCATCTGAATTGCCGCCACATTTCTGTAGATAGCAGTTAGAGGTTTCAAGTGAAAGTTGCTTGATATTGAGGGGGACATCGTGTCGCGGCAATTCCTTATCCCCTGAAGTAGGTGACGAAGCAATTTTTGTATGAAATAAAAACGTCATAATAAATCTTCAGGGAATTAAGGAAACAACTTTTTGTGCGAGGTTACTCAAACTATAAAACAAGGTCAGAACACACACTGTTTGGAATCTGGTGCTTGTATCTAATATGACAGTGTATTGTAATTGTTGCAGAGGTTTAGTTTGGTATTGCTTTTGTGAAGGGTGTTTCAATTTACAGGCTGTTACATAATTTTCCGCTTTTTTAAAGTTAACTGGAGAACCGCTGCGTGCCATTTCACATTTTGTTTAGAAGATAGAAACAAAAAATATTAAGTCGTTAAAGACTTGTATTTCCTTCGACAATACTATATTAAAAAAGATAAACCTATTTCGTTTAAAGTGTAAAAATTAATTACATTGAAACCTGTCTATTATAACTTCAGTTGAAAGCAGATACACAATAGAGACTCTTCTCGATTATTGTCTCGCTTGTTCTACACGATTATTGTCCTGGCGTTATCCCCGCCACTGTCGAGCGCATACTTTGTTGCCGAGGCTCGGGATTCGGGCAAAAAACGAATTTACGAAAGTCTGAAACATTTCTTCCTCTACGATTATTGTCATTTTTCATCATTGAGACAATAATCGAGAGGAGTCTGTACATTGCATACCACTTAATAAAAGTAATTTAATTACGCTATCTACGAACAACTGAAAATCATTTATTCCAAAGTGATACAAATGTATTTAATTTCACAATCAATTCCGTCTACACGAGAGTTCTCTAGCAAAATATTCAATTCCCCAATTCTCCGTCAAGCCCAACCATCACCAATTTCATCGCAGTCGAAGATAGACAGAACAATAACCTTCTCGAATCGTCTCGCCCCCTCGTGTCCTTTTTTCCTTCTCTTAATCCACTCATATGCAACATAACGGGCTCCAGAAACGAAGTATATAATACACAAGTATAACAAACCTCGAACGTCTCTTCTCTCTGTACTGTGTCTCGAATTAAACAGGAGTCCAGCCCCCCTGAATTTTTGTCGACGATTCCCGAAGGGCGCGATCAGATAACGCGGACCGATCGGTGCCCTTCAAAGTAGGAAGGGTGGGGGGGGGGGCAGGTCTGACTCAAGATTGACAGGATGTCGCGGTAACTCTGTGTTTACACACCGGTTTTCGCCAGGATGCACCGATATTGGGCGCGTTTCACATTCGAGGGCACCCCATATTATCCCCATTATTAGCCGGGGCTCCTTTTTGTCGTTTTAAAATGTAATACGTTTCTGGCCCGGGGGTCCGGTACGCGGCGCGGTCGCTTTTCCCATTCGAGTTTTCTGTGCCGGAAAATTTGTCGTCCCGTGTCCTTGCTCGGAGCCAGGCAGGTTCGTGTCCTCTCGCGTACAAGATTACCTTGACAAACAACGGTCGGGACAATGAGACTCTGTAGAGCTTGAATGGAGCTCGCGCGGATCGGTAGGGGGGGATTTGGATCGAGGTGAAATTGTCATCCACCAGGACCGGCATTTTTGCCTGTCATACCGCGGGGGATATCGAATTTTCTGCGTCCTGTCACATGGTCCTCCCTCTCGGAGGAACTCTGCGCTTGGTTTGAACACAGAGATGGAGGAGGGGAATGTTCGGTGAGGGGGGAGGCGGGAGGGAAGGATGAAAAGGACAGGGGTTGGAAATGGTGATTTAGGTTTTGGGATGATTTTGAGGAGGGGCAGGCTTCGACCTTTGTCTTTATTCCTTTCGTTGAAATCGAATGGCGTACAACGCGTGTGCACGTGGTTTAAGTAAGGACATGTTTATTTATGGCGCACAGATGTACAGGGTGTCCCAGTTTTTTTTCCGCAAAACTTTACCAGTATATTTTATAAGTGCAAATAAACAGAGAATGTTTTGTATGGCTCTTAAATGCTTTATTAAAGAGTTACAACAAAAATATGAAATCATAACAGGTTTTGTTCGGTACGACATATAGGAATAGATTGTCGGTTAACATTATTATTCCATTTCAAAATGTTGTCCGTTATTATGAACGCAGGATTGAAATCTACGGAAAATAAAATCTGTTGCATTACCAATTTCTTGTTCATTTTTCTTAATTGCAAAAAGTACGTCGTGAATAATTTGCATTAATTCCTGACGCGTATTAATTTCTGTTTGATAACCCTTTTTCTTTCACAGTTCCCTACAAGTAAAAATCTATTGGCATGATATCTGATGATCTTGAGGGTCAAGGAATTGGTCCTCCTCGACTTATCCATCGTTAAGGATAATGGTCATTACACCATTGCAGTCACAAGAAAGCAATCCATTATTATTTCGAATTTTTGTTATACCTTTTTGAATGAAGCATTTAGGAGCCTATACTTATATAACATTTCGTTCCTAGTTCTGTTTACAGAATATGCTGCATAGAACACCCTGTATATATGCACAAATATAAATATATGTAGGTATATATTTGTATTTCGAAGAACAATTTCACAATTATTTCTAAGAATTATTTCAAATGATTCAAAAATAACATAAAATGTTATTTGAAGTAATGACATTTCAGACATGATTACAAGCATAGAAATAATTATAAAATAAAATATCATGTTATTTGAAATAATATTTCGAACAATATCATTTGAGAAGTGCCCAGGTCTGATACGAAGAACCATAGACGTTCCGTTGGTATTGCGTAAATACCAACTAACTCCTATTGCTGCTCGGTTTCGAGAATACTTGTTAAAATATTTCCATGTTACGAGCAATTCGTTTTAAGTTCATCAAGAGCCATTCTCTCGGAACGCAACGAAATGGCATATAATTCTCGGTCTGATACAAGGATCGGACCCTCGTTTAACAAGAAAGTCAGTCAGCCCCGTGTCATTACCAGGACACGAAAACGTGTCCCGGACAGAACGCACTATTTCACGTCGCGCCGTTGAATCGTTTCCATCGGGTAATGAGAAAAATCGTACCAATCAAACCGGGAACGTTCGTTAGCTCGGTGTTCCTTTTCAATTTATAATCTTTCCGATTATTTACCGGTGTGTCATCTCGTTTAATTGAGTTGCCGAGGTTTCGAGCCGATGGGAGACCTGGTCCCCGTGATTTACATGTTTCGCGATCGATCACCACCATAATCTATAATTGACCGGTGTACACTGATCGATCGACGATACCGACGGGTTTCGCAACGCACTGGATCTTCGAGATATATAACGTATAAGATTTCGTTTTGACTGGGGCACAAATCTAAGAAACACGTAAACACAACTGACCTGCAATAAGATTTAATCGTAATAAAACATAAAATAAGTTTTCTTCTCTATGAAATTTATTCTTGGTAGATTCGGTAAAATAAGAGGATGACAACAATCCAGGTAAGATACGTGTAACTTAAAGATCCAGTTGATCATAAATGGGCTATTAAATTTACAGGAAAGATGTTTCAACTTGAAAGAAGTTAAGTAAACTTTAATAAAATTCAAATATATCGAGGTTCTTTAACCTCTTGCGGACGGAACGATTTAAAGCTGATGCATGCAGCAAATCATCGATGAGTGCTCCAAGGCTCATCGGCGCGGAACATTAAATATTTCATAAACCAATGGCCATATGCAATTGAAACAAATATAGCTTCAGAATTCCAAGCTCTATCACTATGTTAAACCTCATTTAAAAGTCAGCGTTACACCTGCGGACCTCTCCTTGTCAATGTCGAGGAATCTTCGAACACTCATTGAGGATTTACTGTACATAGTTACAGATGCGCGAAACAGTTATGGTCTTATTTGGTCCGTTTACTGTACATGAGATTCCAGTAAAATTCTGCGCCATCTTATTGAAAGTAAAAAGCGAACGGGGAGCCAACATTAAGTCCCCACGAGAGCACTTATCTCATCGCGTGACAGGAAGCGTTGCAGAGAAGACGAAGAAAACGAACAGCGGCGTGAATTTTCGGAGAGTGATGCTGAAAATCAGTTTTTAGGCGGACCGGCATCCGCAGAAATTGTCGGAGCTGCACACGTACGCGTGTACCTACAAGCAGCATGTGTATTTCCGGCGTGGCACGCACGCGAGCACCACACATACGTAACATACATGCATACGTGCACGCAGGTGTCGCGTTCAAGCGCGTGCAAATCTGATTCCACTGTCACAGATAGCATTGGAATGAACCGTCTGATGAGCCTCTTGTCCCCTCACCTTGGAATATCCAGTGAAAGTTCTCACCACCCCCCTCCCAACAATTATAAACACGAGAATATTCAATCAATTTCGCTAATTTGCAAACTAGTACAATAATAATTTTTCAAATTTTTCATAAAATATGGGACTAACTTTATGCACGTTAGCTTATAAGGTGACTTGCGAAGTAGATTTTACTTCGAACCTTGCATCGTTCTTACGCCTATAACATAACCTCTCGACACCTCGCGATGTAGTCTATTGTAAGAAATTATTTGTTTCTTCCATATAGCGCTATATCTGTCCCAATTTCGCATGAATGAAATGAAAAGCACCGAGCTTCGCCACTATTGGACAGAAACAAAGTAATACTAATTATAATTAAAAATAATATTTAATTTTTTTTATACTTCTTAATTGTATTCCCTGTGGTTTATTCGCGTTAAAGGTTTCGACTTCCGAGTTTTTGAAAACCTTTTCGGAGCAAAGGATAAACACTACATATAGTAAAGTCTCGATGAGTACGACATGCTCGGGCCCACTTATCAGCCTCTCATAAATTCGATTTTGCCTGAAATCGAGTCTCTGCTTAGCTTCTGCTTACTCTGTTTTGATTGGTTCCACGGGGAGACTCTCCCAGTGGTGGAAATAACGCCGTGGCTCGTGTCGCATTCATCGAAGGATCACTATATTCGATTGTATAGACAAGTAATGGGCATTTCTCTATCGAAAATTTTTCCTTAATATTGTAAAATTTCAAGAGCATCTCTCGCCCACAAGAATTTCCCTAGCTTTCAAAAATGTTCTCATAATTCCTCGTCGATAACATAAAAATACGAAATCACACAGTCCCAAACGAAATGCAGTGAAAATTACTCGTCCACACAAGCGATGGACCAGAATTTTGATTACACGAACGATGCAGAATGACAGGAAATTTTCCAATACCCGAAGAGACATTGCGAAACAGTCGCCAGTTTCAACACGATACTTTGCTGGAGAAGCTGTTATGTCGACCTTTAAACTGGAGTATTCGTTGTTTTTGAACGTGGCACGAAGAGGAGGAGCGCCGTCGATCACGGCGACGCGACAGTCGCGCAGCTAAACCCAAAGCACGACGAGCCGTGGCTAATTGCCGCGTGCAACAAAAAGCTCGGCCTCTCTTCTTCGGCACGGCACCAGGCGTGCGCCACCGTTACGCTCGCGTATTTTCATCGGCGCGGCGTGCACGCACGCGAGAGTAGCAGCAGCATCTGTCCGATGTGGTTCGTGCCCATTACAAACGTCCTTTAACGTTCGTTTAACCGTTGTATTTGCCACTTTCCACTATTTTCCCCCATTTCCCTCATTTGCCAGTTAACCCAATTTTACGCTCGTCATTTTTTTTCCCCCTTTGATTTCATTCGTCTCTTTTAAAGTCCATTTACACTTCAGTCTACTTTGCACGGATATTATATTATTATCCGTATAAAGAATAAACTATAATTATAATTAGTTGGTATGAATTAAATAATAAGGAAAGTAATGGTAATTATTTGCCAGGGAAGTTAAGAACCATTTAAGCGGAACGATTTGCTTGCGTGAATGTAAATATTCACATGTCAGTTTGCGTAAATTATTCGTTTAATCTTTCAATTTTATTATTGCTCCAGTATTCGCTTATGCATTGGATTGGTAGGACAAGTAATGTCAATTTTTGATAGTTTGTTTTGTGGTTTCTTAATAATCGGTGTGAATTTTTTAGAAGTAATTCATATTACAATATCATCGTCGATCGTCATCATTGGTTAGTATAGCTCTAGAGACACTTCGTAAAACTTTATAAAATCCTTTGTTGCCATAGAGATTCATTCATATCGATCGCAAATACATCGTAGAGGGGTATAAACATAGAGAAACGTTAAAAAAAGGCGAAGAACAAAGAAACGGCAGTAGAAGTTGTACAAGGTTCCACGATGCAATATTTAGGATGAAGAACATGAAAGTTAAGGGAGTGGTTAAAATGACCGATACAAAACAAACCGTAAAAATCGATCGAAAACGTCGCCTAATGTTGGAGGATCTCGAAAAATAGGCTCTTAGGAAAATCACGTGCCAGCATGGAATCGCTGAACATCGGTTATACGAGTTCCCCATTTCTCGAAGATTGTAACAGGCATATCTGCCTCCTCTGACTTGATCTCACGTACGCTTCACTATCCCTGGATTCTTTCGATAGGACACCCGAGTGCTGGCAACGCGTTATGGTGGCCTCTATGCTTCCAGTCATTCCCCATGGGACGCATACGGTGGCACGAAAGAGCCCGACGAACGAGAGCACGCACGAGCGGTAGAATAAAAAAAATAAACGAAACCGAGAAAGAAGGAGGGACGAATCTTTTATTTACAGGAATGAACAGAAAAACTTGATGGACTTGATAGTTTTCGTTTTACCGTGCGTTCAGAAGAAAACGCTGGGACGATCGATTCCGTAGCCAGTAATCGTCGTTACCTCTTAGTTATCCTTTTCTTTTCCGCTGTCAGAAATCAAACAATCGTTTCATATGTTTATGCGTAACGATACCTTTACGATATACATAAAGTACGAGAATAAAATTCGCTTAACGGTAAGAATTGTTCGCGATATCATCTTGTTCCTGTGGATCAAATGCCGATAGGTTTTTATTGTTACTGGATTACGGATGCTTAAATAATTATAAACTTTTATTAACTAATCTATAGATTACTGGAAGTAGTCGGGATGTTTTTGACACTCTTAAATATGTTTTATTTAATTCCTAATAAAATCGTACGATTGAACCTCATTTAATTTCCGTTTATTTATTCAGATTTAAAAACACATGTGTGCTATGAAAGCATTGCAAGTTGACAAATTACCGATTGAACATAATGAAATAATTAAACGGAAACATAAGTGGCTCATAATGTTTCTATGTACATTCTTCGTCCCTGTTTAGATAAATCTATCGCTTATTATAGCTTATAGGGCTCTGTGAAATAGAATAAAAAACAAAAGTTTCATCATATGTAACGAGTTTTCTATTTTATTGTTCATTTAATAAGATACTTAAGAGAAAAAAGAAATTCCTACCTCTGTTCTTGTCTTCGTGAATTACTTTATGAAATGTCTATTTATCGATAAACGCGTGAATTTACATAACTCTCCGAAGAATACGAGTTGTATTCTTCACTAGACAGTCAATTCATGCCAATCCCTTCGTTAACGATAAGTTTTTCGCTAAGAGAAAAGTAACTTCATAGGAAACGTTGGAGTCATTTCAGCGGGTGATTGGAATCAAATCAATACCAGGAGGCAACAGGTGTGAATGCTATGCTTCAGCTGATCTGTTGAAAAATTAAACGATTCCAGTATAATAGATAAGAACTTTTCTTGTGTGCAGTGATCCCTCGATGAATGCGACACGACCAACGGCGTTATTCCGCCTAATCGGGGAGTCCCCCTGTGGAACCAATCAAAACAGAGTAAACAGAAGCTAAGCAGAGGCTTGGTTTCAGGCAAAAAACAAATTTATGATATGCTCAAAACCGTTCCGCCTTGCCACGAATGCTTCGATCGGAGTTTGTCGCACTCATCGAGGCATTATACTGTATAGATGATCGAATAACAACTATGACTGTCCAGAGATCTACGCTTGGTTCTAACAATAACGTAGAGCCGACAGTTTCCTCGATATCGAAGCGCACCCCTGAGCAATGGGGAGGATTTTTACAGAGCCCGAGGAGTCGCTATTTATAAAAGTGCATCTTGGACGGGCGCACAATAGTGACGCGTTCGATGCGACGGGGAGAGAGACCGATAAATCAGAGCGACGCGGCACGCGTAGATCACGAAACGCATTCTTTTATTTTCATTTCGCGTGTTGAAAACGAAAATAGCGCGAGATACGAGGCACGTTCCGTCGAATTCTTGCCCCCGGGCACCCTTGAGAAACGCGTCCGAATCGCCGCTTTCTCGGTATCATGACCGATTTATTAAAACTCGAATGCTTTTGCTCCACAATATCGATTTTTCGAATACTTCTGATAATAAGGAGAAAATATTTCGAATAGAAGTTAGTCGGTATTCAGTTGGCAATTTATTGCAAAATTAAAAAGTGCCGAAAAGCTTTTTCTTCGATAAAAAATCAAAGTTACCTTCACTTTTTTAAATGACGCCATATTTTTTCTAGCCCATATTGTAGTCGGCGTCGAGGAAATCGTTCTTAACTATACTAAAACTAACCCTTTCGAGACAAATTTTTGTTTTAAACGAAGATTTCAATAATATATATTATAGTACGGGTTGTAATACGCTCAAATATGAAAAGAAAAATAAGTTAAGCGTAATTTCGAAAATGGAATATATGTATAGTCCCATTAGTCCTTTACAGTGGGTTCATTCATATGGTCCAACAGGCTTCAATAGTGACAGATAAAATAATAACTGGGAAGTAAGTTTATTAATTTGGAATACATTTAATGAAGCTAAATGGTTTATAGAATAAGGTAACCAATTATAGTATTATGAATGGTACGGTGTAACATATTTCATACAGATTCATCTCTGCAGCTGCTAACAATATGTACAGTTCTAATCCATTTTTCTAAAAATCCTTTATTCGAACACTCAAGTCTCCCTATTAATTCGGATATGGGAGGTTTCACTGTATCTAGAAATTTTATCCAGATAATAGTTGGAGTATAAACGATGAAAGATTTCGAGGGAAGATGATCGGAAACGCTTGTCTTTCGGAATGCAAACGGGGCAATTAGGCTCGAATATCGTCGCAAGGGCAGCCTACGTGTTCTTGACACGGACGCCGATATTACTTTCGACGCCGGCCACCTAATATCCCTTCGCCTGAAGGTGAAAAACACGGTGAAGGAGGAAGATTGAAAGGGAAAGGACAGCGGGGTATTTGTCGAGTAACGCGAAACCTAAAACGGCCGCCATCCGTTTGCCGCGGCAACCCCTGATTTTTCAAACCCTTATTGATATAATGTAATATTAATGCTCGAAACGCTAGTCCCGGCACGCTTACGCCCGGTAAATATTGGGGAATATCCAGGGCAAGGAAAATAGCAGGGCATCGCCCAGGAAAATTGTATGCCACCGCAGTTGGAAAAACGCTTCCATACAGCTCTTTGATCTCGTGATTCTTAACACGTAATTTTCGAAATTGTTTACACTTTATCTGCGGAGAATACAACAAAACCTCCCGCATCCGAATTAATACGGAGATATATGTCTTCGGATAATAGAACAATAACTTTTTCTGATAGGTAACTTCATTTATTTAAATAGAAATTGTGAAAATTGATAGTCTGCTTAAATATTTATGGATCTCATGTCTTTTTGACTTCTAAATTACAGAAATATTTCAACACAAATCACAACGTACAATTCGATCGGACAGAAGTATACAAATGCACTAGCATAGGCGGCATTGTATATCGTAATTACTATATCGCATTGTATTCTATATTGCGCGATGTAAACATGTTTTTAATGTTTGGAACAATAATGAAAGATAATATAAAGCATCGAAAAATGAAAAAATACCACAAACACGAAACTAACGTTGAGAATAACGGATAAGGAGAGGATATGTAGTTTCTATTGATTGAAACCATAAAAAAGATAAAATGTTATTCCTTACGCTACAGGGAGCTTTATCTTCCGTGAAAATTCACAAGGATGCGTGGCATCCCGATTCGGAAAGATTGTTAAATTTCTTATGCAAAGCGGATCGTGCTCGCCCCCTATGAATTAATGGCCTGGAAAATTATGATGATGAAATCTCAGCTTGCCCAACCCTCTCGTGTAATCAAGCCGGGAAGTTAACTCCCCGCTCTTACGCTATTCCAAAGGGGTTGTTCGTGATTGCCCGGCTTCGATTCCTGCGTAAATTCTTCGGACGCATGTTAAGCTTCACGAAACCAAGGGTGTGTATCGTACAGTTATGGCATTTTTATTATCATCGTTCTTTTTTGCGAATTTAAAAATTCACTTTTTCTTGTTTGTACATAAATGACAGAGTTTTTCATTCAATATTTAATTTTCGAAAAATAAAAATGTGACATTGGAGTTGAAGCTTGACGAATCCGTGCAATTGAAAGTTATCATTGTTATACTTTCTTTGGTGTTGAAGATCATTTGAAGATCATAACTCAGGCATGCTGGAATGCATTTTTTCATCCGCCACAAGATGCAATAGAAAAGTCTACAAATCTACGAAAAAAAATAGTATTCTCGAGCGACACCTTAACCCTTGCGTAGGCAACCAAAATATTCACGGTTATTGAGCAATCGGAATACCTTCTTTCCGACAGATTAAATAAACGTAGATAATTTTACTTTCATACTTTTCCGAAATTCTTAGTTTCCCCCTACTATAATATAGCAAGTGCAGTTTTATACAAGGAACATACAAAATTGTGAAAGGAAATTTAGACATGGGTACCTGGATACAGACACCTCTCGATTATCGTCCTAAACTCGGGTTGGCGCCGGGACAATAATCGAATAGGGAGAAATGCTTCAGACACTCGTACACTGATTTTGTTCCCGAAATCGGAGCCTCGGCAACAGGACCAACAAAGTATGCGCTTGACGGGTTCCACGCCCCCCCCCCCCTCCAGTGGTGGGGATAACGCCTGGACAATAATCGTGTCGAACAAGCCAGACAATAATCGAGAGAATTCTGTAACGTGAACTGGGGTCGATCGAAAATGCGGTTGCCTGTCGACTGTCAAAAACTCACGTGATCTCCCGGGCCGTTGCGTATATTTCCGTGTACAATGTTGGAACGCCCAGTATATAGACGCGTGTGCCGGATACGGTGTGCGCCGTGAGCCGGGTTGCGCGATGAATTACGACCTCTGGGCCGACCGAGCTGGCTGCAACACTAAAATCCCGACTGATATATTATTACGTATTATTGCTCCTGTTCGGTTATTTATACCCATATAACATAATGCCACGCGAGATTCCGGGAAGTCGACGATACGTTACCGCGTTCTGTTCCCCTGGGATCAGAACCTCATTTCCCGTATCGGTCATAACTTAGAACCGAAGTTCGCGGCTCTTGAATATTATCGATGCCTCTACTAACCATTCCATCGATTTGTCTAACCGTAAGTCTCTTCGTTTCTTAACGGATGACAAGGAACATTATGTCTGTAGGTAGGTTAACAATAATAGAGGGGAAGGTCCAAATTTGGGCTACGACTTACTTTTGCATTCATACCTCATATTATATTGAAGAGAAAATCATGTGACCCGTTATAAATGATAGACTGAAAGGTTTTCTTTCAAATAATACTGATTAAATATAAAAAAAAACTTCGTAAATTAATTTGAAAAAATTTTCCAAAAAATCATGTAAAATTTGCACATTTTTAGAATGTGGTCTAAATTCGAATATCAATTTATGATGTACATATATGTAGGTCTAATTATTACAATGCAAAATTATGATTTGAAGTGATACGAAATTTTACTAGATTTTAGTGATAGGCTACAGAATTATGTTTTAAAAAGGTACTTAAAAAAACTTTGGCTAGATTTAAACTTCATGAGCCATCAAAATTGGGATATATTACATTTATTTGCAAAAGTCCTAAATTAGACCTCTTCTATTAGGTTGGCGCATATGACACGCCGTTCTCACAAATGAAACTTTATTAAAAACTATTTAAACGTTATTTCTCTTGTTTGCCGTGGATTATTTTCAATAATATCTCTTAAAACATTATTGTCAATGGTGTTTTTGTGGCCTTTCACTTGATACATTTTCTAATAAAAAATCACCAGTGTAACGTTTCAACGTTGAGCTGTTCATGGATGTAGCAACGGAGAGAGGGGGGTACTTGCCCTCCCCCGTAGATGGAAAAAAGTGGCCCTTTCCTTACCCTAAAGGGGAAAAATTGGATTTTGCCCCCACCCTTTCTAGAGAAGAGAAATAATATTATGAAAGCTATCTTAAGATAAATTTTGCCATCCGGCCCCCGATTGATAACCTGGAAAATCAATATGTTTAGTAATATAATCTTAACGTTCCAGTAAATTGTAAAATAATAAATTTTTGATGTACGGGGTCTATTCAATGCAAACTCTTTTTCTGTTTATTTGTAATTGAAGAAACTCGTTTTCCTAGAATAAAAAGATTATTGATCATTATTGTTTTGCAACATTTTATGATATTGTATGAAAAACATGCCACGAATATATACTACATATGTATGAATCATTTAACAAATATAATTGTTAATGCATTCCATATACAACTTTAGGTATTTCAACTTGATCGTTTTTATCTGAACAAACGTAATTTTAATAATCCGAGCATGTAAACAAAAATTCTAAGGTTTATTATTGTTTTATTATCATTAATTCATACATGCGCGCACCCCACTCTGTCTTCAAACAAGGAAAAAACGGAATGCATACGGTGACTCGTTTAACTCGCATATTTTACATCACAGAAATTTCGGTGTATACAATACTGTTTTAATAAACGTTTCAATACTCACTAAGTTTTGTGAATACAAACTTTTTTCATATTTCTAAAACTAACGGAGATAGTAAGGTGATCAAAAAGTGTGTACATCCAGCCCACCCTGTATGTAGCTACGTCGAACAAGTGAACGGATCAGTTCCTAGACATTTGCCTCTCTCTACAGCCCCGAAATGATCAATTACCAAGCTTCTAATGTACAAATAAAATTGGACATTCTGCCTGTCTGTATTTCGATTTGAAGCAAAAGACACTGAACTAATTTGACCTTAACCCTTAGCCGTCCCTCATTTTCCCAACGTAATATTTCCCTCGGTGTTAAATTGACAGGGTGGTAAAAATGAATATAACGAAGAGATAAATAGTTAAATTTGCAATTCCTCTAAAATAAACATCACCGAGTTTCAGCTAAATTTACCTACACATGACAGATTAACATAACTTCTTAAGGGAAAAATGTGTCAAATTGGCACAAGGGACAAGGGTTAATGTTTAAATTTGCCACTATAAATGAAGTGCATATGTATAGAAACTTAAGCAATTCCTATACCAGAAATTTCATTATTCCAACTACTTATAGGAAACAGTATTAATTGTACAACCTTCGTCAGTTTTTCATTAATCGCAAACGGTGACAATTTTAATAATAACCGACCGTAGTGTTAGCAGAAACCATCGAAGAAAAATATTTATCGGTGGTGAATTTGGTCGCGAATTAATCACGAGAAGTAAAGATCGTATCATCGAGAGCAGCAGGGCAGATGCGTCGGGGATTTCGTAGGAGGCCGGGGAACGCACAC
Organism: Dufourea novaeangliae; assembly: GCF_001272555.1. Lineage (NCBI taxonomy): Eukaryota > Metazoa > Arthropoda > Insecta > Hymenoptera > Halictidae > Dufourea > Dufourea novaeangliae. The sequence continues at coordinate 116,845 of NW_015373895.1, read as the reverse complement.
GTCGATCCCGCGGTTTTTATGAGGAGAGGATCTCCGGCGTTACGACTCGAGATCTTCAAATATTTACTCGAAACGCGGACGTCCTTCCGTCGTCGAGTAGCGGCCCGATAAACGTCGAGGCCTGGCCGCCTCCAGACGACTTCTGGGTTTGTTTTGTGACTTCGTTTTAACCGCACGTGCTACGGAATTTCGTCATCTGGCATCGGGCTGTCGGTCCTTTTTCCCGAAGAATGGCCGGTTTCTTGCCGGGGACTGCAGGGTGTCTTTATCGTCGACATCGCGAAAACTTGAATTCCATGCGAAACGAATTTTTGTCAGCGTCCTTCAGAATCTTTGGCCCAGTACGGCACGCTTGATCCACTCCTGATAGATTAGACGATGATTGACAAATGAAAACAAAGGCAACTTGGACAGTTGCAATGAACGATGCTGTACAATAGAACGAAATAAAGATTGCCTTGAAATGTTTTGCACAAAAGAACCACACGTAATCTTCCACCAGAGTTTCATTTAATTCTTAATAACCAAAAATTATGTAACAATCTTCTGTGATTATGTATTGATTTGTCATTTTCTATGAATAAAATATTTGACTCGGAAAAATCCGTATAATATCATAATTGATACGGTAATTTAAAAATTAAACGTTAATTCGTTTAACAATAATTTAGAAGTGTATATTATCTCGCGATATTGTAAATCGATTAATGATTGGACTAACATAATCGATCGTCAAGCTCATTCGAATTTGCGAACGTCCCAGTGAAATTTTCACCGCGATCACGGTCGGCCATGAAATTATTAAATCGTAGCCGAAACTCTGGTACGGCCGAAAAAGAAAGGAAATTTCGCCCGCGAAATCGCTTTCTGCAATTCAAAGGCGTCTCGTGATGAATAATGATAATCCATGGTCGGTGCTTCGCGAACTATTTAAGCGTCTCGAAGTGAAATCTAATTCTACTCAGCCACAATTTGCATTAACTACGCCCGGCCGTAACATTGTTCCCGTTTCCCCGGGAACGCATAATTTATACATCGGCTATTTTTGAGCACCCGTGTCGCAGACCCGTGTCGATGAACTTATTCCTAGTCCAACAGGGGAGAATCAACCTCGAGAAACTCATCGTGCAAACGAGTTTCCTCTTTTTCACGGGCCAACGACCTGCTGATTTTCAATCTCCTATAATAAGACCATTTTACAATTGGCACATTAACGACTAATCACAGTGTTCACTTTGCTTGTCGCGCAAACACAAAGGAATCGTGGATTTTTGAAAATCTATTTACAATTGAATAAACACGATCAAAATGAAGACACTCTCCTGTTATGTTGGTATGTGAAAATAATATCTCCATTGATCATACTACGCTTCATTTACATTCAACCAAGTCTCTGTGTTTAGGAATGTTGGCACTAAAAGCACGGAACTGGTTAACGCAGTCCGCACCTATAATTTCGAACTAGTACTAATCGAAACTAATATCTAAGTCTTCTTTTTTAACCCCATTTCTAAATTTCCTTCCACAATTTTTTATGTTCTTGTCTAAAACAGCACTTGGTATATTATAGGAAGGGAAAACTAGGAGTTTCGGGAAAGTATGAAAGTAAAATTATCTATGTTTATCTACTCTGTCAGTGAATTTTCAGTGATATTTTCCACTTTCATGAGTCGGAGAAATAGAGAAGCTTTAAAAAAAACCGAAGGACCAATTTTACAAAAATGAACATTATGAAATTAGGAAATTCCAAGATTGCTCGGTCCAATCCGTTCTGTTGATTAGAATAAAAAGGGTGGCCATCGTTAAGCGTGTTACTTTTCCTCGAACACGCAAGAACGTCAATTCCCGTTGCAATTAATGCCGCGTTCTTTACGAGTTGCCAAGAAGCACAAAAGACCCACCACCGGCTTCGAGCATTTTTTCCTTCGCGGTCAACCCCCTTCGAGCCCAACAGTCCGGGATATTTACATCGGTATATTTAGTCTGACGCCCACGTTCATAACAGTTTATGTCCGCTATCTCCATGCTTTTGTCACGAGGAAAAAGAGTGCACGCGTGAAAGGGACGACGCTGACAAAAGGACTGTCTTTACGGACCATTAACTCCGATTTGCAGCCGAAGAAATCTTGGGGAAGGCCACTCGCATTATTTCTTAAACAATAACGCCAATGAACAATGAAAATATTACATTAAGGAAAACGCCACTTTTTACAATTTCAAATTTAAGGGGTCATGCTCAGTCAGGAGGCCGAAAAAAGAGTGTTCTTTGGGAATTTTTTTCTCGAAAACTATACGACCTTTTTAAAAAAATGTGTTTGTGTTTCAAAGATTGCAGTTTATAGATTATAAGGTAATTTTTTTATTTAAAAATATTTATTAGTAAATAAATGGCAAGCGATCTCTCGGATGTCTCTTCACAAAAAGTGGTCTGCCGTGATCGCTGTGACTTCGTAACAGTTCATCTGAAATTAAAAATTCGGTAAGATTTATGTAATGGAAGAACCAATCTTTACCTTGAACGTGGGGTTTTTCGAAATATTGATTAGCAACAAAATAGCGGAGGTTTTCCTGAAAAAGTGCGATTTTTACCTGAAAAATCACTCGTTTTTGGTCAATTAAAAAAAAGTATGGAACGAACAAAAGAATCCTTCGTTCAAGGCCAAGTTTTTCTGATTCGAAATAAGGCGCAAAATGCTTCATGTAAATCGACACAGTGGTTTTCGAGAAATATTGATCACCGATTTGAAAAATGTAGTTTCGAGAAAAACGCGTTTAAAGTTTCAAGTCAAGCTTACACTTACATAAAATGTTCATTTTTTAACGCCTGTAACTCTGTCATTTTTAATTGAATTACCTTGAAACTTGCACAGAATATTCTCGAGATGTTGTACTTAAAGAAAATATAGAAAGTGAAAAATCGATTTTTTGAAAATTTCTGACCGAGCCTTCATGATTCAAAAATTCATGACCCCTTAACAGATCGACTAGCTACATCGGCTAGTATGAAGGTTAGGAACATTAGTTTACTAAATGATGTGTAAACAAAAATTTGAAGAAGTTACAATTGGTCGGAATCGCGAAGATGATAGTAAAAGTTCCTTTTTACAACTTTCTTACGTGAGACTGTAATGAAAATTTTGTTTCCGTTAGTTATATACATGTTGCAAAATTTTATCAAAATCGGTTAACGTTGCTACGAAATAAAAAATATTGAAAATCACAGTTTTTCGCGACTTTCGACCTCCAACTTTCGATGCCTGTCGTTCGTTTCTGTATCAACCGATTTCAATGAAAGTTTCAGTATGTATATAACAAACATAAATCTTCGATATGTATTTATGAAATTTTCATTATATCCTCAGATTAAAAAGTTGTAAAAAGCGACCTTTACTATATTCTTCGCGATTCCGACCAATAGGCAACTTTTTCAATTTAGTAAACTAATGTTCCTAACTTCACAAAAGAACTCAAGTCATTTGGACGAATTTAAAAAAAAAGTTCTTCTCTTTTAAAGGGTGTTCGAATTACTTTTGTGACCAACTGTATGTACTTAGAAGACCGGTACGCTATACGGTAATGTCTCGATGAGTGCGACATACTGAGTTCCGGTTTGGAGCATTCATGGCAAGGCGGAAAAGTTTTCAGCCCCTCATAAATTTGTTTTTTGCACGAAGTCGAGACTCTGCTTAGCTTCTGTTTACCCTGTTTTAATTGGTTCGACAAGGGGAACCGGTTGTTCGTGTTGCATTCATCGAGGGATCACAGTTCCGCACAATGTTTTGAAAACTATCTGAATTTTGAAGCGTAACCTGTCTTTGCAGACTCGCCCGTAGCGTAAAAGGGTACTAATACGAACCATGAGCAACTGTCACAAACAAATAAGCGCGATTCCAGTGCGCGGCACGGCGTACAACACCTGTCCGTGACCGGCATACGTACGCCCGCAATTATCAGCGTCAGCTCGCCGTTTTATTCCATGGGAAACCGCGTCACGTACATCCGCATCGTGTTACGTATCGCCGTCGGCCCGGTCAGAGAGCGTCATTAGAGGTGATCATAAACTCATAAGAATAACCACGATGCAGGCTCAGACTAAATAATTAAAGGGGAATGAATCGTTTACACTTGTTGCTTTTCCTTTTCTAGAAACTCCTTTGTAGCCTCGTCCAACGAGAAGTCTATAAGGAAATACGGTTTTCGTTTATTTTCCTTCTTTAGAATCAGTTCGACTTCCGGCATTATTATGCCCGTTTAGAAAAACCTGAATTTTTCTTTTTTTTCCAAAACCGTGCTACGTTCGCGTTCATGAGTCCAGCTAATTTCCTTGATGATTTTAACCTTTCTAAATAAAAATAGGCCAGCTTGGTATCTTTTGGTAAATTTATGACGGGGACAATCTGTTAACCAGAGATAGATGGTTTTAGAGGACAAAAGGTTTTATTTTAAGACAACCATTTCAAAATCTTCGGAACGATGATGATTTTATCCAACGTTAATCTTTCTATTCTCGTTTCGATGAACGCTTCGATGTAGAGTGCTACCGACTTGAATAAGTGATATTATTAAATTAATACGAGCGTGGAAAAACTTAATCGTATATCCACAAGATATTAGATAAAACGGAGAATATATGCGTTTTTTTCAACAATACAGGTTCGGCACACATTGAACTTCATCGCAATTTGTTTTTTTTTCGTATTGATGCCACCATTTTTGTCGCAATTGTCGCATCAAATATCTTTGATCGCATCGTACGTTGCGCAGAAAATCCGCAGTCTAGTAATAAACCAGCGAAAAATCTTATTAGACGTATCTAACAGAAATAGCTGTGTCGAAGTTCTCTCGCTCGTTGAAAATCAACCGCAAGATGCTGGAAACAGAATAATCCCCGTGTAAATTACAGCAAAGCGTGTTACTCGAAAAGCCATCAATTAAAACCACTATAAGGTCCCAGGCCCGTTCGTGGAGTACCATAAAGCCAACGCGGAAACACTGGAAAAATAAGTCACAAGAGACTACTACCGGTGTTTCTGGAGGGCTCGTCAGTCCGTGAAAGCAATTCCACGAGCAACGAATTTCTCGCTATTGATAGAACCCCATAGACAACGGGCGCGGCTGGTTTTTCCTGAAACATGTAAAAGTTCCACGCACCATCGACTATCCAAAAATAGGCGCGCGCATGCACGCTGCGACCGAAAACGAAGGCCCTGATTTTATTTATGGCCCTGTTACACCCCTCAAATTGAAACAGCCACGCGCCACCCCCCCGATATCCGTCTCTTTCCTTTTCCGTGACCTCGGTTGACGGTTGACGACCGTTTATGACACACCTATACCCAAGCCACCTAGTATAGACCCTTGGATCGCTGTATATTATCTGCCTGCGCGTCTTCACCAGCTGAACAATTTTATTTGCTTTTAGTTGATTGGAAAAACTGGCTGCAACGATGCTTTTAAACAGAATTTACTGTTCAACAAAAATTTACATTTCACTAATACTTGTTGCTGTAGAAATCTTTGTTTTATTTCTAAATAATAACACAGATGATACTTCGTTGATATCAATTTTAAGGTGGTTCATACCTAAATGTCTAGTCAATAAAGCATCATATTACTAATTGGTATTAAACACCCACTAATAGATTTTAATAGCGTATCAAAATTATATCTATGAATTTCAAAGACATTTCTAACGATCATTCTTCATTATATTATAAATAATAAATATATTTTCGTTAGTCGTATGACTACACTGTGCTCGTTTCTGGTATTATGTATATGGTATCTTATATTATATATTCTGGGTGAATATTCAATATTCTTATGTGTAAAGTTACTTGTATTTCCGTGCATTATAATTTAGAAAATTAGAATTCACTGAAACACAAAATAAGGAACATATTTTTTAAATTTATTTGAATTTCGCGGGTATGACCCTACTCTAGCAACTTTGCCAATTCCTCAACATACTTGCAATAACCATCCAACCATCGGCACATCCTGGATTTTATTGTCAAATATCTTCCTGGAATGTTCGGCATGGTACAAGATTTAATTCATTATCAGAAAGCTCAGAATTTATATTTTCAGCACCTAGTTTTTGTTTAATAGTTCCAGTTTATGTGTAAAGAAAACATTATACTTCCAGTAAGAAATCGTAAGACCGCCATAAGAACTGTGTTAGAAACAGAATTTTCGACAAGCTGTTTTGTTCTAATAAACAATCTGTATGAATTTTATTTAATTATCCAGTCTTTCGAATTTGGCAGAAATCACCTTAAGCTGCTCTTTCCTGTTATACCTCCCCATAGAAGTATTATAATGGTTACTACCAAATTTGTCATATACAGGGTGGCCCACATAACTCTTAACAGCTCAATATCTCGATGTTAAAGCTCGATGTTATGCCATCGATTTTAAAGTTCTTGGTCTTAAATTGCATGAATCTGAAGGGCCTTTCTAACTACATAAACGTGAAGTGGCCCCCATTCCCCTTTAAGGGGGGGGGCGGGGGGACCTTTATAATTTTAAATGGAACCCCCTATAAAACGTTACATATTTAGATTCTACAGCAAAAAACAAGTAAATTTTGTCTGAAAAATTTTTTTGTCAGATATTTCCATGATAAGATATAACAGTTTGAAGATTCGACTTGTAGGTACTTATTTCAACCACTCGGAAATTGAGTTATTGAATTATACGCGCTTGAGTCCTTTGCTTATTCGTGAAGAAATAAAATGTTCTTTAAATTAAATGTTCAAAATGTCCACCACGGGTTTGTAAACATTTATTTACTCGAAACATCAAAGTTGTTCTGACATTTGTTAACTTCTTTGTTTCATATTCCCTTTTGTCGTCGGCGGTTCAAACATAACTTTATCCTTTACATATCCCCATAAGAAAAAATCTAATGGTATTAGATCGAGGGATGGAGGAGGCCATTGATGAGGTCCCCCACGACCTATCCATTTGTTCCCAAATTTTTCATTCAAAAATTGTCTGGTGATGATTGCAAAATGTGGAGGAGCGCCGTCTTGTTGGAACCACATTTCTCTTCTAATGTGTAATTGATTCTCATGGATTATTGAGTCAAACTCAAGAATTGTAAATATTATTGTTTTTGTTTCTTCACGAGTAAGCAAAGGACTCAAGCGCGTATAATTCAATAACGCAATTTCCGAGCGCTTCAAGTAAGTACCTACAAGTCGAAACTTCAAACTGTTATATCTCATCACGGAAATATCTGACAAAAAAATTTTTCAGACAAAATTTACTTGTTTTTTCCTGTAGATCTAAATATGTAACGTTTTATAGGGGGTTCCATTTAAAATTATAAAGGTACCCCCGTCCCCCCCTTAAAGGGGAAGGGGGGGGGGGCACTTCACGTTTATGTAGTTTAAAAGGCCCTTCAGATTCATGCAATTTAAGACCAAGAACTTTAAAATCGATGGCATAGTTTTCGAGATATTGAGCTGTTAATAGTTATGTGGGCCACCCTGTATATTGTTCAGTAATTTCAGCGATATGCTCTTTATCAGTCAACACCTCTTGATGTATTACCAAACTGACATCTTTAAAGTTACATTTATAAAATATTCTATTTAAAAATACAGATACACCACCAACAGCCACAAAACAGAAATGTACTGAAATAATCAGCATGTCTTAAGAGTCGTATTCTTGTAGATAAAACTTTGGGGGAAAGCGGCAAAGTTTCGACGGCATCCCTTAACGGCGCGACGCCTCTTACCCCGCACTTTAAAACATAAACAACGAAAAATCTCCGAAGCAGAGGGCCGCGAAGGGTCACTCATCGTCTGTGCTTATAAATAACTTTTACTCGTGAAAACTTTTAAAAATAATCGCTCGTAATCGAAAACAAAACGCAGCTAAGGGGATACCCAATAGATGCTAAGAGGAAGTCACGTGCCTGAAAATCGGGAACAAGGAAAACAGAAGACGGGAAGGCAGCTGCTAACCTTCTCACCCTCTTCAGTCACTTTTCAGAATAAACGCGGGGAAATGACGAGAATCCAGCGTGGGTTGTCTATTAGGTATACTTCTTGAATGTCACGTGACAAGCTTCAAACTCAAGAAGAACAGGAAAGTGTGCCAGTTCGAGGGAAAGGAAGCTTATTTTACTGCCTGCTAACAGTATGATCGTTAGTATAGTGTCTTGGATAGTATAAACTGTAACGGAAATGGTATATTTTCAAACTTTATTAGATTCTTCTACGCTTTCTACATATAATTATCACAGTAATGATTTTTGATAAATCATGAAAAAATCTCGTGACGATAAGAAAATTTGAAAAATGTTACCAAGGTCAAAAGCTTAAAGTCATATGTTCTACACAACTAAAGTAGTTTTAATTATAATCACTTTGATTGAAAAACAAAGCTTGGATTAATAGACTTAACGTTAAAACACTGCCCGACAAAAAGTGAACAAAGTCACAAAAGATATTGCAAGTCTCGGAAGTAATTAAGCGTTGGGGCACAAGATTACGTATCAGTTCTATCCAAGGACTTCTACCGAAACGTAAAATACCGGTATTATACCGGTATTATTCGGTTGTACCGTCGCCCTATATAACCCTATATAAGCCCTACCCTTATAGAAACCGAAAAAATACCGATATTTATTTCGGTTTTCGGTAATATATCGGTTTCGGTATAGCTTTGATGGCATAATACCGGTATCAAAATCATACAGGTTTAAGGCCCTGGTTCTATCCGAAATGTGAACCCGCAAAAGACGTCAGTCTTCGGTTCCCGAAATTAAAAGAGATCCTACGATTCGGCTAATAATCTGACAACGGCGCGACGCGTGTTTCTACTACGGCCAGCTTGTACAAGTAATGGGCCGTAAATAGATTTCCGCAATTACCCAACAATTCTCGCCGTCTGGGACGCTCGTCCAGCCGAACCTTCAGAACGCAGACGCGCGCGCACAATACTCCAGCCGGGGCGCAGCTTGCGTGGGCGTTGATTAGTCCCGAAAAAGGGGAAGTCGTCCTGTTTCCCGTCCGATTATGAAATATTCCGCAGGTACCAACAGCTACCGCCCGAATAATGGAGGATAATGGTGAAAGGTCCGGAGGACTTTATCAATGGGAATTGGCGTGGTTCTAATGGGCACGAGTCTGGACAATAGTCCGGGGCAATACCGATGGTCAACGCTGGTTTCGTGTCGCCCCCGCTACCCTAACCCCACTTTTTTGTTTCTCCCCGTCGATGGTCAGCTGCAAGCACCCCCGCAGCCGCAGCTGCTCCGTTGTACGACGATTTTCGGAGCCTGACCGGTTTTATAATACTTTGCACGCGACATTCGACGGTCCTTATTCCAATACAATGTCGTGTCATTAGAACTGGACGTATCCGAAACGATTCCCGTATGTGAAATGAATAGCTCCCAGTCGGCCAAACCTGCAAAGCCAAATTTTCTCCAATGACTGTTGAAAAGTTATGGCTACAAGCTACAAGTTTGATGCAAGATTTGCTGTAAACTTGGCAGCAACGTAGGCAGAAAATTGACCGTAACATAGTTTTGCTCTGAATTTGACATAGGTTATGTTGCAAGACTTTCTGCTAACTTGCTTTGCCATTTTGTCAGCAGGCTTTGCCTGCAAAACAGATAGCTATGGTTTTGAGACAACTTTTGTTATTTATTGCTGGCTATTTACTCGAAACTTGTACACAACTGGGTATCAGGGAGGTACCTATACATATAATTTATTAGGTACATCAATCTTACGATTTTCATGACGTCTGCAGTCTCTAGACTTACTTTATTGACAATTGCTTATCAGAAACTAATGGACTTCTGTACTTATAGCAGCTGTATGTTTACTATAAAAGTTAAATATTAATACCGGTAATGTCGTATTTCATTTTGGTTCAAAGGAAACGAATGATATTCATGTTTGTTGAGTAAATTCTTCAATCTGCACCACGAGACTAGCTCGATGTTATAAAACAAGGGGTTAATACTTATGCAATTGGTAGTATGCTATGCGCAGAAATATTCGACTAAATTTCAAGAACGTATACAACCCCTTGAAATTACAGAATCTTCTGACACAATTTTTGCGAAAACAGATTGAAGTAAGTATTCAATGGCTTTGAAAAAATTATATTTCGTCTAAATTTTGACTGGTAAGAAACGTTGTATATTTCTTTAATACATTGACTGCCACGTCATCCACATTACAAAATGAATCCTTATGAAGGAATATTAAATGAAACAAATTTGTCTAGGGAACACGAAATTTAATAAGGTTAAACACCAAGAATCATGACACATCTTCGCTCATATATGCGTATAGTTTTTATTCTGCTTAAAAGTTTCTGACTCAGAATTTTCACGGATTTACTATGCCAGTGAACGTATTAACCCTTTGCACTCGGAATTTCTAATTTTCCATACATTTTGTCGCTTTAGAGGCGACAGTCGAGTGCAAAGGGTTAATATCTTCAAAGAGTCACGATTTTCAAGTATCACGTGATAGATTATTAATGTTAACAAAAACGAAAATTGCCGAATGCTCTTTAAAGCGAATTATAAATATACCTATGTACTATTTAATTGCTTGATAAATTACTCGCATTGCGATTTAATGAATGGGTTATTATAAATTTTACATTTAACTTAACGATCGTCAAGCTAAAAAAAGCTTTTCCCATTCATAGATATACAATTGTTCGAACAATAAATTTTACATTGTTGAATAAATGTATAAGTGTAATGTTTAAAAAAATGTTTAAACTATAACATAAACAATTTTGGATGTAATTAAAGTATTGCTAATAAATTAATATTTATAAGGATACCATCGCCATCAGCGATAGGAAAATTGACGGCAACGACTTAATCGAACATTTCGAGTATCATGGTTCTCGTGTCTAACAGCTTTTCGAGCGTAGTCCGTGCGTTGAGAGAATTAATCACACGTACGGAGAAGGGTTGGTCATCGCGTGGTACGGGGAAGGGGGGATTGTACGGAGACAGATAGCTTGGGAGTTTCTCTTAGACCGCACCAACCCCTTGCATAATATCTGACTTGAATATCAGGTAGCACGGAGTTAATTTTTCGAAACTTCCTTTCGTTTCCGCTTGAGAGATATGTATTAAGTGAGAAAACTAGCAGGCTTTTCAGCGTTTATTTATTGAAAGCATTAATATGTGAATTCATACGTATCAGAATAATATGCGCATAAATATACATAATAAATTAGATCGAAAGAAAAACGGTTAAAAATTGTTTTTAACTGCACACCAAAATACGCCTCGCATCAACATGTCACGAAACTATCAACGACATGAAACATCGCTACAGGTCTGTGATTGATTGGCTTGAATTTAAGCATTATCAACAAGTTCATTAACTTCTTACTAAAAGGTTGCGATTTAAATGAGATTTAAAGTTGTTGCTTAATCATTTATAACAAAATTCAACTATTAACGACAGGATCCTGTTTCATACAATTATATTCTATGACGTCATATAGGTTCAAGGAGCAAGCAATTTCAACATCGTCTTGATGCTGTTCACGATTGCTTTGCTCATCTCATTGTTTTCATCAATAATTTCATTTATTTATATTCAAATAATCAATAAGATGCATAGAATGCTCCTTCGCAAATCAGTTTTCAAGTATTTAAAGCTGAAGGTGAACAACCCTAAAGAGAACTGGGACTAAATCGATGGTCATCATTTTCGCCTTCAAAAACAATTCAATGGCTGTTCATACTTAATTGAAGTACCAGGTAAATTAAAGTAGAGGCAGAAACATCAACTCTTTCTATAAAATCAATTATGTATATTCTAAAGTAAATCCTAGAAGTCAGAGGCTAATTCTGTCTTTATCGAAAATAACGAGAAATCTGTGCGGCATAAACAGACGATCGAAAATCATCTAGACGTCAAAACACGGGCCAGTTGGTACCTAAATGCATATATGTATGTTCCGCAGTTACATTACGTATACTTTTGTCGGTCATAAATAGACTGCGGATTTTTATACACAATCAAAGTATCTAAAGTAATTTATAAAGGCAGGAGCAATCGTTGAAATTTATTTTCCCTCTTAAGTATCTTATTGGGTTCACGTTAAAATAGAAAACTCGTTAGATTCGATGAAAATTTTGTTTTTTACTGTATGTCACAGAGCCCTGTAGGCTATAAATGCACAAAACCCGCAGTGTCGTCATAAATCATCGAGAAAACTGATTGCAATGATGGCCGAAAATTCTATTCACGTGCATAATTCAGTTTTCTAGCGGCAAGTTAAAGCGAACAGCAATTATCGCGAACCCGACCGAACGGTTGGCATTAATCGTCGTTCATTGGACATTGCCAATCGACCGGATAAAACTTGGCCGGGTCAAAGCGTAAATCTTACTAATGGCGTGAATGCACTCGCTTCTATGAAAGAGCCCCCGGAAACCCTGCCGTTAATACGTCTTTTACTTAATTAAACAGTGATTTGTGCAAATGATCCTTCATAAAGGGTTCCAGAATGTAAAGAAATGAATTTAAAAGAAAAGGAACAAAAAGTTGTAAGAAGAAAATAAAAATATGAATGTTCATTTGATTTATAATAATCGCGTTTACGTAGCGTTTTTATCGATTACGTTGTATAAAATACTCGGTAGCTCGCGTGAAATTTAGTAGGTACCTAACTATCCAGAGAGCTGTTACCACTAAACGAGGTAGTTCCAGTTGGAATTCTGGTTTGCAAGGTTCCGAAGAATTTCCTCGAACACACTCGAATAAACAATATTCATTAAATATTCATTTCATAGGCTACGAACCGTCGTTGAAAATACCTACGTACATTTCGAATACCTTGATAGTCACATGTTTTAAACAAGTGCTACAGTTTTGTTTTTTTTTTTTTAAATATTGTATCCAGTTTTCCGTGTGCTTATCCTACTTTTTAGCGCCGTATGCACTATGCAATGTGTCGATCGAGTAGCAAACAAGGGTACTTAATTACCTAGTATCGGTGTAAAATCGCGGATCATCCAGCCAATAATTTTGAGGAGCTGGAAGGAAGGCAGAGAAGAGACATTCGTATGCATACGCGACTCACGGCCTTATCTGTACACCTCGTAAATAGTCAATAGGAAAAGAGAAGAATCTTCGGGGCTCTGCTTTTACATTGGCCAGTCTATTATAGAGGCATGAGTGCATTAGTGCCGGCAGATTGACCTGTTGGTCAAACGCCGTTTAAATTGCGCCCAGAACAATGTTCACATGCGGCTGCCACGCAACGATCCATTCTCGCTCGTCCTTCTTTCCTTCATGGGTTATACCACCGGGCTGGATGAAGTTTAGGTTAACTAAATGGTTCGGTTATAGGTTTGTAAGCTGCGTGACTGATCGGCACGTAGCAAATCTCCTTAACTCCCTGGTCAAGTTCAACTCTGCGATTAGGGCGCTGTCGTGACTCCGATTGTGAGACCTTTCTGTCGTCTAACTGATTAAACGATTCATTTTATTGGTGGGAAATAACAATGAGGTAATTCCTGTATAAACGTCAATCTTACCCGGGTCTTCCTGTCGAAATTTTTTTACCCCCCCCCCCCTCCCATCGTTGGGGGATTAATGAAGGAGAAAAATGCGTTATCGCTTAGTAAATTTTCATGACCTAATTACAACCTCTAACTTTATTTACAACCTCAAATATCTCTTAATGCATCCAATGTTAACACGTGGCAGTGGCTAATTACGAAGAATTCAGGATGAATGGAATTTTATCGTTTTAAGAAGTGTTTTTAAGTGATACAGCACAATGCTGATTATCAGCATTCAATTATCGAAACACAGAACCCGTCACGAATATTTTCTAAAAGAATTAGAATTAGGAATACCTAACATCCGTTACTCTTAAGCAAGGTTAAAGTAAACTATGAACCGCTTTAATGGACAATACATACTACATTTGAAACACGTTAAGATAATCCAAGATGTAAAATTGTAGACAAAGGATAATATTACTTCATCTATTGTTGTTGAAGAAAATAATGATGAAGCTGAAGTTACGGTCGTTGTGTATCGTTTAAATACCTATTTCTGTTAGCATATATATTTATATTATTTTTCAATTAGATCACACATGTTCATTCGACGCGTTGATAAATATTGAACGTAAAGAAACAAACTCGATAGAATAAAGAATATTAGGAGTAGGTACAATTAAATTAATCAATGCCAAATAATATTCTTCTTTAAAAAATCAAACACTTATGAATAGCCTCCGAAACTTTATGCAAAATAACAATTTTGGAGGTGATTTGTAAATACAGATGTAAAGCCTGAATTTTCTTTCACTTCTTAATGATTTTATTATTAGAAGAATAAGACAGAAAATATATCAAATCCGATGTTAACTTTACCATTTGTCACATTTCACATAGTCGTGTACGCTGTAAATGCATATTATCCGCAGTCTGCTTATGAATTATAAATTATAGTGAGAGTCAAAAATGAGTATATCCTTGGAAAGTATGGGATTCATTCATATTTAATTCTCTCAATTCAGAATCTAATATTTCACAGAGATGTTCTGTTACATTGCGATCAAATGACTGTGAAGGAGGGCTTGAATGATTGAAAGTGTTGTTCAGCAAACAATTTTTAACCATATTTCACGATCAGTCTAAAGACCCATGAACACACTTGCAGCTGAATCGGACTTTAAAATATTTAAATATCCGAATTTGTCCACAGTTACTATAAATAAAAACCAACTGTTCTACAACAGAGTTTACCATGCCACCCAAACCATAATTAGTATATTTCACCATGTTTAACGATATTTACAAAATCATCTGGCCATAGCTTTGAATTTCTTTTTCTGGAATTTTTGGAAAAAAATCATATCCAACTGTATTACTACCATAATCATACAACAGTAGGATGCTACAGAAGTATTACGCGAAATCCTCGCCTTTGTAAGATGTATACTCAGTTTTGACTCTCATTGTATATACAGTGAGTGTAAAAAGTATTCGTACACCCTTTAAAACGGTACAACTCTTTTAAAATTGATCCAAATCACTTGAGTTTTTTTGTGAAGTTAGAGACATTAATTTACTAAAGGTTGTGAAAAAAAAATTTGAAAAAGTTACAATTGGTCCGAATCGCTTAGAAAATATTAAAGGTCTTGTTTTACAACTTTTTAATCTGAGGCTAAAATGAAAATTTAATAAATACATATCGAAGATTTATGTTAGTTATGTACATACTGAAACTTTCATTGAAATCGGTTAATACAGAAACGAGCGACAGACATCAAAAGATGTGAGAATTGTTAGATTTACTACAGTTGTAGATCGAAAGTCGGGAAAAACTGCGATTTTCAACAACTTTAATCGTTTGTATCTCGTAGCAACGTTAACCGATTTTGATGAAATTTTCAACATGTATATAACTAACATAAGTCTTCGATATGTATTTATTAAATTTTCATTATAGCCTCAGATTAAAAAGTTGTAAAACAAGACCTTTAATATTTTCTAAGCGATTCGGACCAATTGCAACTTTTTCAAATGTGTTTTTTCACATCATTTAGTAAATTAATGTCTCTAACTTCACAAAAAGACTCAAGTCATTTGGACCAATTTTAAAAGAGTTGTTCCGTTTTAAAGGGTGTACGAATACTTTTTACACCCAGTGTAAATATTGTGTATCAAGTTTTACTGGTATACGTGTATATTAAGGGTTCCCGATCGGTACGCAAGCTTGTATTCCAGCAACAATCATTTAAGTACGAGCATCTTTGAATTTTAAAAACCCAAAATATCGTAAGGTTCTACATACAATCAACAAATAGCCATTATTGTAGCAGCCAAGCCATGAACACGTTACCGCGTCGCGCTATTACTTACTTCCCCATATCTAATGGTTCTCCAAGCATTTCTCTTACACGAATCTACAGTTCTTTCTATAGAAGACATTTCTGATCCGGCAATACGCGGGGTGTACACCCCGCGTCGAAGCCCACCAAAAGGCAAACCGCCAAGAAACTCGACCAGCCGCGATTACAAATAACGATAAATTCCCGGACCGAGCCGCGGTAACATTAAAACCCTCTCACACTCCGTGTTGCGCCCGTGAATTGGTGTACCTGGGCTGTCCCACGGGGAACTTCGCGCGAAGAACGATCATGATTCCCGCTCGGACGAGATAAGGGTTTCGCGTATGACATGCCCAGACTGCCCCCACCCCTCTGACCAGGCAACTTCTACTTCTAGATTGGAATCCATAGCGACTTGTAGCGTTGCAGCTCGGGCTCGCGAGCATCGATCGGCCTTCTTTATTCATTTGCAAACGAATAAATAAACGTGCACACCGAGGGCCGGTGTACGGGCCGGTCGATAAGATAGAGTCCTGTAAATCCACCGGTTACTTAACAGGTCGCCGAACGATCTTCAGCTCCCCCTCCTTTCTCTTCGCCGGTATGGTTCTTTATTACTTCATGCCCGGCGAACGGTGTTTTTGTTTCCGAGATGCCATGGTCCGCAGATAACAAAGCTCGGACACGGTTAACGCGTTACTGATCACCTAACAAACACGCGAATCGCAATAAGTCCTGCTAAGGATCGATGAAAATGTTCGACACCCGCGATCGGAGGAGAAGGGGGTACCGTGAAAAACTAAGAGCGCGTTTAAGCGGTCTTAAAGGCGTCATTGGGCGTCATGTGCTATCGATAATATTAACATTTATACCCGTATGGTGGTGGTGTTCGTTTTAAGATCATCTGAATTATTATAGGTATATACATACAGTTGTTCTTGTGTGGTATCAATAGCTTCAGTAATTTACGATTATTATAACAAGTAGAAAACAAACGCCATCTTTGAAAGTCTGAGATTTATAAATACCTATCGCAAACTGAAAAGATTTAAATGTTTTTAAGTCTACGCACCGAAGATAATATTGTTATTTGTAAACACACATCAACTGTATTAAATAATATATAATAAAAATTTTTTATTTCACTTTACCACGTGAAGAAACCTATAGATTACATGGAAACACCATAGTAGTATCAGTCGATCGTATGAAATGAATATAATTTTCATAAAAAGGTGCAAACTAGTATCTGTTAATGTTCTTTATATACAGTGGAAATAGAATATTTTGACACGAATTTTTTCCTGTCACCCCTATCACTTAACACGTGTGCATACTTCTCGTTCGACTGAAGAAAAATTCATCTCTCACGTGACGTATCTCACCTGAGTTGCATTATACATAATGTATCTCAATAAGTAATACAAATATTCATACAGTCATATAAACCACGCAGTTTGCAATTTTGTACGCAATTTGACAGAACGTGATCATTATGCAACCAGTTTCGCTTCCCCTTTGGACGCGTGACTGAAAGGGATACAAGAACGAAGAAGCAGCATCGAAAACGATCGTAAAAACAAATTATTCCCATTTAACAGTCGAACGAAGGAAGGAACCGGCCCTCTTGTGGGTCAGAGTAAAATGCCACCCCTCTTTTTCCAAGGGGGAGAAAAACGAGCGGTTCGTAATTCATCGTGCTGACAGCAGTCACTCGTGAACAAAGGGAACCCGGTCGCGAAGATCGCGAGCGGGGTGTTGAACGGGAGGGGGGAGAGCCTCGAGTTGCAAATATGGCAATCGTAATGGAAGGAGACTTCCATCTTGCGCTTTAGTGTCTACCCGGAGATAGATTAACCGTGTGCAACCGCGGCTATGCCTGCCTGCCACCCCCACCTTCTCTACACGCCCGTACAAAAGTATAATATGTACTATCGTCTATCCTTTCCTCTCCGTGAGTCTTCCGTACCCCTCCACTTTGTTCCGGTACCCCACTCCGCCGACGATCCGTCGCAGTTCCAACCGGAGTGGGGGGTGGAGGAGGAAAACCGGGCGGTGGTGGTTCATTACACAGCACGAACACCTTGGTCCGAATGAGAAAGTGTGCGTCCACACGCACGCGGTGCAAGCAACCGCGTATGCAACGAGTAAGAAAGCGTATTAAGTACGCAGGCATGCGATCCTGGCTAAAAGAGGGCGGTCCGAGGAGACAGGTGCGAGCCAATCGCGGCCCGCCACGTGCAATTTCCCTCGGTGTCTCTCTTTCCCCGTGCATTTCTCATTCCTCCTCTATCTCCCTGCCTCCCTGTCTTGCCTCTGTGCTCGCCGTGCCGCGCTGCTAACTTATTTAAACGAGACTCGACCCCGTCACTGCGAGTACGAATCCCTTTCGTATTCGGCACCGATGCGCCGTGACTCGAGAGCAACGAACCCCGCAATGATTCTTCGGCCGCTGCTTCTATCGATTGGCCTCCTTTGTCCCGTGACCTTGTACTCCACAGGATGTATCCCCCTATCTTTTACGGGACCAGCCATCTTTAGTTATGGCATGTCAATATTGAATGGACGAATCTCCTGGATAACCCTTTTGGAGTTTAAACGATTCCAGAATTTGCAAATTTGGAATCACATAACTGAAGACTCGGCATATCAGCTTCCGAGATTCTAGAAGTAAGCCCACCGGCATATTTGTTGTGTATATATTGAGGAATTAATGTTTCTTCAGCAGCGTTGCATACAGGTATTATGGAGCTTCCTCTGTGAAGATTGAAAAAGAAGATTTCCGACAGGATGTGGCTTCTACCTTGAGTTCGTGAAAGTCAGAGGTTTATCGATATGTTCCCAGCGAATTCATAGTTTCTTTCGAGTGAAATGTTTATGCTCCTCCAAGCAGGAAGCAAGCCGGCTGCTGCTCCCTGAACGTGAATTATGTCTTCCGACCCATTTTCACATTGTCGCAAAGCCCGGAGCTCGTTAACCTTCGCTGGAACAGCGGATTTCTTGAATTTATGATTTACGAGCATATAAATCATCCGACGAACCAAGGTCACACCTTCGACAAAAGTTCGTCGTCTTGTACCACGGATCAGGGTAGTTGGCCAGTACGTTGCGCAACTATGAAGAATCGAATGCCCCTGCGCTTTTGACCTGTAGGAGGTCTACCCGACCGAAGAAGGGTCTGGAATTGTTGCCTGGTGCTTCAATCCCTACAGTAACGACCTGCGCTGTTGGACGCGTGTCAGAATTTCTTTTTCGAAATTCTGGATCTGTACACACGAATAGCATTTACCGTGAAACACTTTCGAACGAACCCATTTCCACACTAGGTTGTAACGTTTACGTTGATAATGCTAAGAGATAGGTTCCTAAAAGTTACGAACTGCCGATGTTGCAAGGAAAGCTGTATGTATTGAAAATAAAACTCCTGGTTCGCCAAATATGTACGGAAAAATAAACTTGAAGCAGTAATTATCATCATTAAACTATTACAATCAGCTGTCAATATTTGAAAAGTTATTAAGATTGTACATCCATTATAAGGAAACTTTCAAGACGAATAGATGATTATACTAAAAAAAAAAAAAACAGATACACAATTTCTTTTGTACGCAATGAGAGCTAATGTTCTGAAACTAAGGCGTGTTACGTAATCTTAAAGACCAGGTCAGAAACTGATGGCGAAGCCATACGAAGTACCAGTGCTCGCACCCAATAACACGTAATCGAATTTGAAGCTATTTTATACCGTGTATAGATAATCCACAAGACTCTATTCAGCTGCTGGGCTCGACACGCCCAGCTGTTTCTTTGTTCGTGAAACGATACATAGTACTTACTTACTGCATTCATTACCACGGAAACATTTATTTGTATCCGTCGTTTAATTGGACATTAAGAAGCACCACGGTGAATGTTAGCTCAATTTATAAGTGTGCAATTATAAAATGCTGACAATTGACTTCGGTTAAACTTTACACACTAGTTTCTGGCTTTAATTAAAAGTTTGGACAATCAATCATGAAGAATTGATTTTGTAGAAAAATGTAATCCTAAACAATGGTAAGAAGAATTCATAGTTCCAATTTAAACAAGTTTTTGTTTCGGATTATTCATGTGAAAGTGCGTATGAAACTTGTTTCCTTCTGAATGTTATGTAGTTTCTTAGAGAAACCTTGCTGGTTTAAGATGAAAACGTGTTAGCCCATTTAGGGTTATCTGTTTTGAATCATTATATTTCAAAAATAAGCACCTACTTGGATCTTTAATACCAATATTAATGGACCGTTTATTTTGAAAGTGGTGCAAGTCCATTTTCCAATTCCATTTCATTTTATTTTAGTTTACACTAAATTAAGCATAAATTACGTCATATCTCATTTTTTTTAAAAAAGAACTTACACCACTTTCAAAATAAACGGTCCATTTAATGGTTTAATAAATTCGTATACTTTTACTTTTTTCAATGTAACATAGAATATGTTCTGAGTCACGGTCATTACATAACACAATCACATTATAAAAAATAAAGGAGTATCTGTAAATTGAATTTAATGAAGGTCTTTTATTAATGCTGAGTCAATAGTATATAGTTTGTCGAGCTACTATAACAATGCCAAATAAAATATAATTAATTCCTGGTTTATGAATGCACACGCCGACGAAAAGTAAATCTCATTCAACAAAATTTGTAGCATAAAAACTTTCAATTAAACATTAAAAACGTTTTATATACACGCGGAAACAGGAACCCCATAATACTGGGTTAATTCAGAAATAAGTTGCATCGCTGATAATAAGAGTTGAATGGATCATACTTGATGAATAGTAATTATTACACTTAATAATAGTAACGAATGATATTAGTTACGAATTTTTTTAACGAGTAATAAGAATGAAAAGAGAATTGAATATTAACTTCCAATTGTTTTCTTTTATATTATAATACTATAATTGGAAAAAATTTTAAACGAAGAGTATACATAATGCAGTACTTATCGGAAAAATACAAACAACTCTATTGAGTTCTCAAATTTACGTTTCTGGTTGTATTATCGCACGCATTTTTTATTTTAAACTTACTAAAATTGTTGGAATTATTCGCAAAAATACAGTTAACGACGCGAAAAGTAGATCACATTTTCAAACACAGCATTTCCAGAATCAGTATTGAGACCAAAATCGCTATTATAAGTACAGACCCCTCTCGATTGTCGTCCCGAAATCGGGTCCGCGCTGGGACAATAATCTTAAAGGGAGAAATGCTTCAGACCCTCGTAAATTCATTTTTTGCCTGAAACCCGAGTCTCGGCAACAGAAGCGATAATATTTGAGCTAGTAACATAATAAAATGTAATGTTTTAGATAATATAAAGATCATAGAAAATAGTGTCGATCATAATTCAACGATTCGTTAAGTTTTTTAGTTTAATATTTGGGTGACGCTTAATATTATGCTATTAATCTCACCAATACGGTCTGGGTTAGGTGACAGTATTTGGTTAGGTAACAATAATTGGGATGTCAGTAATTTGATCAAAGACGTTTTATGGGTGACAGTAATACCTTTCCAGGTGTATTTTTGAAATTAATGAATTTATAAACAAAAGCAGAGGTTCAGAAAGTCACAAAAAATTTTTCCTTCAATTAAACATATTAAATAATAATAAATACAAATAATAACTTATGTTTTTGGTCAGTTAATAAAAAATTATGCAGTAATGTCAGTGTCATTTCTTAAAGTGTCAGTAATCGGGCCTTTTATCCTATTATATTTACAAGAACGATTTCATCGTTTCAAATACTTAAAAAAATAGTTCCACGATGAACATGCTTTTTTCATCAACAAAAGTGATCGTATCTGCGTTTCATCGGTGCATCTTGCGTAGCGCTATAAAATAAAAAGCATAATATCTTCCCTAAAAAAATGTATCAATATTTAAATGCATCCCAGAGAAAAAAATAGTGTCCACTACGGAGTTCCCCGAATTCACACTTTCTTATTTCGCGAGACAGCCTCGAGCGGAAAGAAAATCGAAAGCGGAACGCATCGAGCCGTGTCACTCGCCGACCGAGCAAAGGGACGCACACAGTTCCGTGGATCCGGAAGTTGCGCGGCGTAGGTGGAACCAAGGAGTGGGGCTCCCACTGTATAATAATTAATAACCGGCCTCTGAGTGGTTCGCGCAGACCCCGCCCTTTACCCCCTGATTTATGAACTGCACCGCCTTCCCTGTCATAACCGAGTGTAGAAGCTTGCTTGCGGTGGGGAGGGCCGATGGCGGGGATCGAGATCGGTGGTGGGAGAAGGGTGATGCGTGACGCGCGACGGTACCTACGCCCAGGCTGAATCTGTACTAAGCGATCAGTCGGTTCTCGTCCTTGCCGGATGACACCGGTCGGCGCGTGGGACATCCGACCGAAACGTAGCGTAGCTTTGACGTACCACCGCAAGTCGGCGCCACGAATTGGGTCCTCCGCGGACCTGAGGAGACATGCAGCTCATGAGATGGAGCATCACGCGACGTCTCGAATGCCGTGCACTTAAGCAAGGCATCTGCAGACCCTCCAGACTCTCGTGTCCCCGATCTTCTGGTACGGTTTAACCTTGAACCACGCCACGCGTAACAGTTTCGTGTATTCTGTGAATTCATCCGTTGATATTGTTCTCTTCTGCGTCTTCTTGTCAGTGATGAAGATTTGTATCTAGTTGCGTTCTCCAGTGTGGATCAGTGCGACGTCACTCTGTCGAAACACGAACCGATGCGTTTCAAGCGGATCTGGACAGTCCCGCCGGGAATAATAATTGCACGATCCTCGTTTTCCATTGACCACCGTGCACTTATTCAACGTTTTCAGTGGTACCTGTCACATGCGTTCGCGACACGGAATACTAATTATCGTGTGTCACTGTTGTTTTAGTATTGGCACGATTTGAACCCGGTTCTTTCTAAGAGTTTTGCTATTATGTAGTTCAGTGGCGGTTTGATTCCGTATTAGCAAAGATTAGATGAAAACTTGACCAACGGACGGAACGCAGGTCGGATTGGTTATAGTATAATCAACACTATAGACCTAACTTCTGCGACACAATTTATCAAAACAGAGCACACGTATTTTGATTATTGGCCGAAACGGTACATCCACGGTCGGATATTATACAACACGGCGTGACGATGAGAGCGAACGGGACACATCGCGACTAAGTGGGATAGTGCAACTTCAAGGGAATGCTGCGACGTATCAGCGTGCTAACCACTGGCCTGCGGAAGCATCACAAGCAGACTTCCGCAGAGCGAACAAAGTAGCCTGCTTGTGTTCCCCCGTTGACCTTTTTTCCATCTCTGCATAGTACTTAACCCTTTCACTATTACCTTATTCGTTATGTAATACCAAATCGTCAACGATCAGCGATTCCATGTGTGTTTTGTGTTAACACTGCAGAATTTTTATCAAGCTGGAACCTTGACGATAGGTTCAATTGTGACGTGAAACCTGATGAGTTTTTGGCTTATTCTTCGTTTCACGTCAAGCCGTTGTTTAGCTAACTTTATATTCGATAGTTAATCTTTGAAACTCTCGCTCGCAAACTCCTTGAATTGTTAATGTCTTCGTTGAGGATCTTCTGGCGAGTACCTTTCATCTTCGTAGGAATTTCTTGTTTCGTTTTGGAAAAAACATCTCCCTCTTCACCGGAAGTGTCGCTTTGATATATATTGTGTAATCCGTCTGACAATTTTTAAATAATCTGCATAATAATCCGTCAAATGAAATCCTGAACTTATTAACCGTGATAGAACCGAAGCTAATGTAACGGAATTTGTAGATTACACATTTTATGTATAAAACGATTACCATGTACAAGTTTAACTGAGCATTGAACATTTCATCTTGGAGATAATTATCATACGACTTTTTGTACTTTTGATGAATGTATATCCTCATAAAGTCTAGAACTTCTTATAGAATTTCTCTGCAATTTAGATACTTCCTTTAATTACTTTCCTATACCATACTCATTTATTTTTCTTTTTTAACGAAATTGTGAGCTTACATTTAGTTTGAAATGAACTCTGTACATACTGACAGTATTTGGTGCACTTTAGACCTATTTGACAAATTTTGTTGAAAGAAGGAAAAAACCAGAAAGACCGCTTAGTTTAATATTACTAGTGATTGTGTCTGTATTACTAGATTGCATGCCAAACATGTACGGATTTCTTTCTAAAAAGTGGTGGAATACATCTATACAACTGAACTCTATGCTGATTTATTCCACGTTTCGTCACGCTCGAAGAATAAAATCTTTCGTTTGTATAACTACGTATATCGTTTTAATACTTCAATAGAAAGAAGAAAAACAAGCTTTTTATATAGTGATATTCTGGAAGAATATTTACCAAGAGAATGTGAAATTATATTTTTCTTTTGACTGTACTGGTGGTGACATTTCCTAAAAAATATATTTCTTTTAATATTCACAAATTGTATCGATTATTTGACCGGCAGATCTAGAATTCACCATGACCTTCTTCGTGCGCATAAGGGTGGGTTTTCATTTTTGGATCATATAAAATGCACGGAAAAAAAGCGTTGTTAATAATTAAAAACTGCCGTTTAATGCTACTTGTGAAATCGGTTATTTTAATGAAAAATTTCAATCGTTTAGCCCAATTCCTAAATTATCGTTTCACAAAAGTCAAAACAAATGTAATTAAATAAAATTACAATTCCGTTGTTTTCGTAGGATTAAGATAATCAAAAGTATATTTACATTTGTTTGAATTTACGCGTTATTAAAAATAAGTAACCTAACAGATAAGGAAATTTGAACACCTTTTTAATATTAATAACAATGATTTGTTACAGGAGAGGAAAATGACTTTACATCGGACGGTGAAGAAAGTGGCGGCGCAGGAGGCGCCGGTGACGAAGCTGTGGATCTCACCGCAGTCAGGTCTCATCAGGGCGATGAAGACGAGAAGGATCAGGATGATCCTTTGGAGGAGGACGAAGAGGAAGGTGTGGACGAGCAAGACGAGCAGGAGGATGACGAAGAAGGTTCGCGTAAACAAATGCGTCACCGTCAAGACGCGGAGAACAACAATAATTTCGTGGAAAGCAGCACAGCTGCTGGACTTTTCCCGCCCGCTGGAACTAGTCATGTCACTTTGGAAGCTCTTCAAAACACAAAAGTGGCAGTCGCTCAATTTGCAGCGACAGCCCTTGCCGGTGGCGCTGATAGTGAGGCAGCTTTGCAAGATTTGGCGTTATTGCAAAGCACCTTGTACACCCTTCAACATCAGCAAGTGTTCCAGTTACAGTTGATCAGCCAACTTCAACAACAACTGTCCATTACGCACAACCAAACAGTGCAACAACAAACCACGGGTGAGCCGTCGGATAACAAAGAAGTTTCTTCGTCTCCTATTATCCAACCCAAACCTCTATCAAGCTTAACATCGCCTCCGTCGTCACGTCCACCGAGCCATCAGCAAGCCTCGCCAGCTCCCATGACGCCGATTCTATCCCAGGAACGGCCGACTCCAACCAGCAGCGCATCTCCTTTGAATCTTCCATTACCGTCGTCGAACGCCACGGGTACAACTGCTACTACCAGCAGTAGCCAGGTGCCCATGTCTCATCAAATGCCACCGCTCTGCTCTATCAGTTCTTCGCTTGCTTCGTCGATAATAACTAATACCGATCCGCCGCCGTTACACGAGCCGAATACTTTGGAGATGCTGCAGAAGAGAGCTCAAGAGGTACTCGACAACGCCAGTCAAGGTTTGCTGGCGAACAATCTGGCCGACGAACTTGCGTTTAGAGGTGGAAAAGGTTCCCGTCCTTCCCCGTACGATTCAAAGTCTGGTAGCGGTCGCGGGGAGCCGTTCTTCAAGCATCGATGCCGTTACTGCGGCAAGGTGTTCGGCAGCGATTCAGCACTTCAGATCCACATACGATCGCACACAGGTGAGCGACCCTTTAAATGCAACGTCTGCGGCAGCCGCTTCACCACGAAAGGGAACTTGAAGGTCCACTTCCAGAGGCATACGGCCAAGTTTCCACATGTTAAGATGAACCCGAATCCCGTTCCGGAACACCTGGACAAATACCACCCACCCCTGCTACAGCAGATTGCCTCTGGTCAGAGACCAATGCCGTCCCCACCGCCGCCACCACCTTCTCATCACCCCTCTTTTCATCCGGCGGCGGCACACGGTTTTTTACCTCCTCAGCCACCCCTGCCACTCGGTTTAGCCCTGCCCGGTATGCCACCCTTGTACAGATCGCCGGTTGTCGCTCATCGAGACGATCAAGACGTGCCGGAAAACTTGAGTAAGCCCATAACCACTGCCCCTACCACGTCTCCACATTCCCCCGCGATTGTGTCGAACTCTCGTCATTCCTTTCACGACAATCACCAACAACAAAAACAACAGCTCGAGCAGAGGGATGAGATCAAACTCGAGCAGCGGTCACCTATGCAGGAGCAGTATCAGCAACGGCCCACCAGCCAGGAAGCCGCTGAGAGGATAACTCCGAAGAAGGAACCAGAGGAGACTGAGGAGCCTACGGAAGAAGAGAGCGAGGATTTCGAAGAAACGTCCAGACGGTATTTGAACTCGCCTCAGTCCTCCGTCAATCCATTGTCTCATCCACAAACGTACGAAGACTGCAGTATGGACAGTAAAATTAGCGGGCGATTAGAAGCAGACGGTGACATGGAAGTCGACGAGGAGATCGAAGAACAGCCTGAAAATCTATCCGGTCGAGGAGTCATAAACCGTTTACCTCAGCAGATCGTTGCTTATCCTGGAGCATCTCCCGCCAGTAGTAGCGCGAGCAGCGGAAGTCTTCAAACGTCGTTCGCGGGTATTCTTTTCCCGGGACCACCCGCGCATCATCAAATACCTCACCATGCCGCGCCAACAGTTGTAAACACGCCTGCGGTTTCGACCAGTGAGATGATCGATCCAGCCAAGGATCCAGCTATCTATTCAAGCCTGTTGCCTCGACCAGGCAGCAACGACAACTCTTGGGAAAGTTTAATCGAGATAACGAAAACCTCGGAAACATCGAAGTTGCAACAATTGGTCGACAACATCGAACACAAGCTTACCGATCCTAACCAGTGCGTTATCTGCCACAGAGTGCTGTCCTGCAAAAGTGCATTGCAGATGCATTACAGGACCCACACCGGCGAACGTCCGTTTAAATGTAAGATTTGCGGCCGTGCGTTTACTACTAAAGGCAATCTGAAAACGCACATGGGTGTGCACAGAGCGAAGCCGCCTCTGCGAGTGCTTCATCAATGCCCCGTCTGTCACAAGAAGTTTACAAACGCACTGGTTCTACAACAACACATACGTTTGCACACAGGCGAGCCAACGGAACTCAGTCCGGAACAGATACAAGCCGGTGAGGTGAACGAGTTTCCACCGGGTTATCCTCCGCATCCATTGGCATCGTTCCTCCCACAAGGCTTTCCACCGATTCATCCCGCAGGAGCGGGATTTCCACTGGGCTTTCCGCCGAAATTGGAGCTCAAAGAAGAAGTTCAACAACACCAACACCAACAACAACACCAGCAACATCAGAGGTACACCGAGGAGCATAGCGAGGAGGCGGAGGACCAGGAGGACGATGAAGAAGATCGGAGGGAAGACGACGAACGGTGTCATGTAAATCGTGATATTCGCGGTGATGTAGAGGACGAGCAAGACCGCGAAAGCGAAGAGAACGAACACAAAGAAATGTCTTTGCCGAATTTTTCTACTTCCCTTGCCGCTCTCGAGAACCAAGTGCGAACTATTACCACGATAGCTACTTCGACCGTCGGAAATACAGCCAGGTCACCACCTTTTCATCGATACAATGGTAGCGAGAAAAGTAACAGTCCGCTGAACCCTGGTGCACCCTTAGACTTGACGCCTCGCGCATCGTCGACACCAGCTACAGTGGCATCAGTGCCTACACCACCGCCGCAGACCGCGACACACCATCCGCACCCCTTCGGCATGTTCGCAGGCCTCTTGCAAGCAGTCTCCTCGTCGCCATCCACGAGCAGCATAGGATCCTCGAGCGTAAATAGTGTCAGTTCAATGAACGCCATCACTCCGGGATCAGGCGCTGCTGGACCTCTGGCATCGCTTACCACGTCAGCCGTACTGGCTGCCACATCCACCTACAACCCGCTCGGTCTAGCTGTCGGAGGGCCAGCAGGTAGGCGCTGCTAGCATCAGGGCGAGCTGCAGTTCCTGCTACACCTCCCGATCGATCTGACACGATTCACTGATCCTGACCGAAAGACTGACTGATTCGTCCACCTTATCCAAGCTGTACTATCGACATCCTGTTTGTGGTGTAGCCGGACCTAGCACTCCTACCCTTCCGCTTAATTCTGTTATCGTCTCTTTGTATACCTTCTCAGGGTTTCTCTGTCTATGCCTCTGTCACTCTTTCTTTCTTTATTTCTATGTTCGAGTCGCTTTGTGTTCTTCTTCAGAAACATGGACGAAAATCCAGCGTTCACGGCCACAGATCAGTTTTGTATCGATCCTTTATTCGCACGAAAAGAAAGTCAGAACTGTGGATACATGATGAATAAATAAATCTTTTCACAAAACTGATTAATGCATTCACGATTCATTTCACTCCTTCCGTCGGTATGTCGAGAACCGATTACACGACTATACTTTTTCAAAAATATACTCTTTCACGGAGTAACGGTCGATTCATATCTTGGAACTTCGTGTTAGAAACGTCTCTGTTACTTTCGAGCATATATTGCGACAAAATTAGTCCATTCCCACGCGGTCACGAAACATCGCATTCACGATTGTATCGCGGTTACAAATTGCTTTCACAAACATAGAACGTCGCCAAAGTGTCGAGAAGCAATTGTAAAGAGCTACGATCTGTTACAGTGCGTGGAAACACCACATGTAATATCTGCTACAAGACATTTGCGTGCAACTCCGCGCTGGAGATCCATTACCGGAGTCACACGAAGGAGCGACCTTTCAAATGCACCATATGCGACCGAGGCTTTTCCACGAAGGTAATAAAACTTTCTTAGATTGATTTAATTCGGTAGATTAAACTGCAAACGCTCATTTTCTGAAGTTTTTATTATACTGGAAAAAGAGCTCTGATTTTATAGATATTACTTTCGTATTTATTTATAGCTTGCTTATTTTTTATCAAATTCGCGAGATTTACAACAATAGAAACGTCAATAAATTAAAGAAATCACAATTTCGAACGTAATAATTGCCCGAATACACGTTAAATAATTCGTTATTAGAGATTAAACGATTTATAACCTTTGTTTCGCTATGTAACACAAATTTATAATGTAGCAATGAAAAATTCGTAGAAGAATACACACTTCAGGAACAGTTTGAATTGATAATTTGAATAAGTAACAAAATCTAAAATGGTCAATTCATTCATGAGACATGTTTAGATCATTTTATAATAAAGGTCAACAAACCGTTTTTCCTTCGTCGTAATACAAAATTGATGACCATGCCCTGAGCCTAATCTGCATTGGGTTTGGTCATCTCTGTATCTTTGTTTTTTTTCTACGATACTTTCAGAACGACGGTTCCGGTCAGCAAACATGCAACTGTACATCTCAACCATTGCCCGATAATAGTTCGATCACTTCACCCGATTCCCAATATCAAACATCGTGCGCCAGTAATCGAGAGAAACCAAAACGGAGGCGGCGGCGGCCTGAGGAACGGAAGAACCGGGGGCGGAGAGGAGCCGGAGGGGGGCGGGGGCTGACACCTGTCTATCCTGCCATCCGCCTACCCCCGCTGATGTCACCCGCCCTCGGACTTCTACCCTCGGCGCACAGCCTCCTGGTAAGAGCCTGGTCAATATAGAGAACGAAACAAAAGCAATGATAACACCACTGTGTATTGACGAAACGATTCTACATTCTTTTTCACAATCAAGGCCAGTTTCCAAGAATTCAAACATTTCGAGAATTTCAATTTTTCACGCAATATTCGACTGCCTCGGAAGGACAAAAACACACTGAATCTTCTAACGAAACATGTACAAAATTTATGCTCGATGGATTTTAGTTTATTCAATTATTCGTGTGGACATTTTTTCGAACGAGTATCGAAAGGATATAAAATTCAAACTTAACGTGTTGCTTCAAGGCTCAGTCTTCTATCATGTGTTTCTCTCGAAGTTTCTTTATTATTTTCATAATTCACTGTCCTATTCAAGTATTTTGTCCCCCTCCTTTCCATAACTTTGATATGTTATCCGCAAGTGTAATTGTCCGTTACGTTTCTTTGTATAATTTACCGAAAAATACTGTCGTATTTCTCTTGATGGTAATCAACGGTTCTGAAACGTCAGAAATTATGCAGAGTGGTGTGATCGAGAGAGTCGTGTAATCGACAGAGTGGTTGAAGTGGAGGTGTCGTAGGTTCAAAGTGTTTAACGATAAATCGTATTCTGATTCGCAGGGGAACATGAAACAGCACATGCTAACACACAAAATCCGCGACATGCCGCCTCATCTGTTCAGCGACTCGAAGCAGCAACTCCAACAGCAGTCACAGGAGCATGAAACCTCGAGGAGTCCTATGTGCGCTGAAGACACGGGCCTGCCACCACCTCCTCCGCCACCGCCGCCTCCTCCACCGATGCCTCCAACATCAATAGAACAAACCATTTCGGTGAAGAGATCTCCGTCTGAAGGAGATCTGCCCGCACCAAAGAGACCAGCCAGTAAGTAGTAAAACTGTTCGTAAAGAGTCCAACTTGCTTCTTCATCGAGCACAATTCGTCCAGTCCAGGGCTTGGCTTGGCAGATTTAACTCTTCCGCTAACAGATCACATTCCATCATCTATCAAACCCCAAGGGTAGTGTAACGGGCTTCGCTTATTCGCACGCTTGTGCTTTCTGTACACCGCTATTCTTTTCACGCATTCCTGGTGGCAGGTTTGGATCTATTTTCGTTCTCCCCTTCGTCTCTGTCTGCTTTCATCGCAGGCCGAGTCACGAAAAGAATCACCTTCGGTGTCGAACCGCGGGAATATCGTTTGAAGAGACAAGCTTGTGCCTCGGGAAAACTTGTGCCAGGGCCTGTTTAGAGAAACTGTGTGTGTGTATTTGCAGGCGTGCCGAGCAAACACTTGTGCCAGATTTGCAATAAGAATTTCTCCTCATCTTCGGCGCTCCAGATCCATATGAGAACTCACACAGGCGACAAACCGTTCCGATGCACCGTCTGCCAGAAGGCATTCACCACCAAGGGCAATCTCAAGGTATACAGACAATTTTTCCCTTTTTTCCACCACTATCTCTATCTCTGTCTTTCTCTTTACCTATATATATATATATCTCTCTCTCTCTTTTTCTTTTCTCTCTCTCTCTCTCTCTCTCTCTCTCTCTCTCTCTCTCTTTCTCTCTCTCTCTCTCTCTCTCTCTCTCTCTCTCTCTCTCTCTGTCTCTCTCCCTTCTTCTTCCCTGTTCTTCTTGTGTCTTCGGATTCTTCGAGTTTTTTTCACTAACATTAGCTAGCTGCTACCGCTTGTACTAACGCTGATGCGTAACGTACAATACCGCAAGCTCGATGAAACATACCCGCACCTGCCATACTTTAACGGCCGTAACAACAACGTCGTGATTTTTTATCGTAGGTACATATGGGCACTCATATGTGGACCAACGGAGCCTCCCGACGAGGCCGTCGAATGTCCCTGGATCTGCCTCCCCTACCCATCACACCCAAGGACTCGGAGTTTCTCCAACGGCGACCGGATCTCTTCTACCCGTATCTACCCGCGCCGTTCCTTAACGGCGTACAACAGAAAGTAAGTTTTGTGCTGTACCATTTTGTTTCATTAAAATCACATTAACGTTGTTGTAACTTTAAACTTTGTATTAAAATGTCAGGAAACAACAAGAGTTTATCTATTATGTCGCTTATTAATGTTCGATAGTGAAGAAAAGTAATGATTTAGGCACATATACAGATACAGTTTTCTCTGTGTCCCCAAGAAATATTCTGTGCTACCTTGTGTTGTTCGATCAAAAGAACCTCGATAGCTTTGTGTTTTGTTTGAAACATACAAATTACTAATAAAACGGTAATGTCTGAAGATGAAAGAGACTCCTGTTTAAATGTTTGGAAAACTGTACATAGATGGTGCTCTTATAGAATTTCTGTCACTCTATCGATATTAGATTATATTTGTGTGAAATAAGCATGATATTGTGTTTATAGAGAGAACTGTAATAAGAGAGAAACAGGAATAACGGAGGCAGAGTAAATCAATCAGTGGTGATATGTTGGCAAATAAAAGATTATTCATTTCCAAATAGTATGTCGGACAGTATTAGCCATTTGAGTGATAATATCAAAGCCACGAAATTTCAGAAGTCCCAAGACGTACTAGAACAGATTCGCTTGAGTAGATACATCCAGCACCGGGATTAAAAAATGATCAGACCTTCCTTAAACACCGTAAAAAGTATCATAATGGAGATCCAATTTTCGTCGTGGATAAGAAATCTTTGCTTCATTTTTATAGGTAATTGCCCGCGAAGAAATCTAACCAGTTGGCGTGCATTACTTACAGTTGAACGAGATCTCGGTGATTCAAAGTAACAACGGGTTACCGGGCCATTCGGTGGCTACCGGAAAGTACGCAGGCTTGTTCGGCTCCGTGTACGCAGCCGGAGCTGGATTTCCCATGGACAAGCAATCCATGGCGCCGAGTAGTAACGGGCCACTGATCGACGGGAAATCTTCGATTCCATCCGGATCCATGCTCTTTCAGACGTCATCACCGTCCCATTCTCCAGGCACACCGTCGTCGAATGGTGGGAATCAAAACTCTGCTAGTGTTCCCGCGTGGACAGGCGATAATCTTCAGCATCACTACGACAGAGAGCCTACAAACGGGTCGGAGAGCAACTCCGCACCACCATCTGCTCGACTTCCACCGCCACCGGCGTCTAGAGGCGAAGGCTTAGCCACGTGAAGTTCAACCGGTACATATCTTTCGTCTTCGAGGCTACACGTGATCGGCAACTGAACTCCGACCTGCTAACTAGCTGCTAAAAAGACATTGTCGCAGAGCCAGCAGTGTTTCGGTGCATCGAAACGACGACATATCCTCGTAACACCCAGAGCCAGCAGATACCATGTTCCTATTGTCACACTAGTCTTAAACGTGTTAAAGAGGACCGATGGGCCCGGCAGCTGGAGTCCCAGCGTCAGTGTGTGGGTTTACGTTCCGATTTCTAGAACCCCCCGTGACGTGGCTTCGCACGAGGGTCTGACGGGCGCGGTGCCTAGACTGAGCCGTTGGGCCGCAAGACACGTGGCACCGCGACGTCCCGGCCCTCCGTACTCTGACCGTCCATGCGCGACAGTGATGGTCAACTCACTTAGGGTTATTTTACAAATATATACAGAGCATGTTATTTAACTTAACCGTTTTGAGTATCGCCGAATGTTGTTAATCGTATGACGGAAACGTTGAAAGAAAGTTTATTTATTTCGATCGCATCGCCTGACGAATTTCAGGCTGATCTCTCAGAAAAGCGATTTGGTTAAGTTTCCGCGACTATAAAACAAACGGATTTACGTTGTACGGTTAACTACAACGGAAGTTTTTATATTGGTGCGACGGGGTATGAGTGCGCAAGTTGTATACACATGCGAATACATGCGTCGCTTTCTTTTTCAAGAAGGTCGTTTTTAGAAAAGAGGCGGGTCCGGCAACGCCCCTCGCTGTGATATGAGAGGAGCAGCCTGCAATCATTTAAACCAATGTACTTATACGTTGTATCATAGTATTATTATTTACACTTGATGTACAGTACTCACTGCAACTTAGCTTGTCGTTCTTTTGTATAGAAGACAGCCGACGTCTACCTGTGTTGCCCCGAACCTCGACGGTTTTAACTTCTCCCCGATCAAGCGCCAGTAAACTACTGCAGAGTTGAAATTCAATTCCACTAGACGATACGTTGTGATTGATAGCATCATTCTACGCTTAAGTAAAGAACAAAGAAACCTTTTTAATCTCGGTTCATATCGCTCGACTCCACCATTAATCAAAATCAGTCGTCTTCTCTCCCT
This sequence comes from Dufourea novaeangliae, assembly GCF_001272555.1. NCBI lineage: Eukaryota > Metazoa > Arthropoda > Insecta > Hymenoptera > Halictidae > Dufourea > Dufourea novaeangliae. The sequence goes on along the minus strand of NW_015373895.1, from coordinate 82,850 downwards.
GAGCCTGGCTCGAAAAACTTACGAGCGTAAAAATCGTGGCATCCATAATATTCAGAGGTAACTTGAGTCACGTGATATGCGACAACTGTCTGTTAAGCGTTATATAATAAGAAAACACTATATACAAAATTATTGTAAACGGTAACAACTTCGAAGCGAATGTAACGTAAATGAGTTATATAAACGATGCTATGAATGTCCATGTGAAATACTTCTCAACTTTAGACAGCATTGCTTATAGAAGTATTTATGAATCAAACATATAAATATTTAACTGCTTAACCACAATTGTTTCGTTGAATATTTATTCTTAGGTCAGAGAAAACATAAAACTAGCTTTAATCGCACTGTAATTCAATATTTCAAGGGGAAAGAACACACATGTTAAAATAATATCTACAGAAATTTCTGTTCGCGTATACGTTTGCCAGTAACATCAATTAAATTTCAGTTAGCGCACGATCACACATGTTGTTAGTCGAAAAATTTTCGCATATTATGAATATTTCGCTTCACGTGATCAAATGAACTAACAATAAATAATGGAGGAAACAATTTTTATGCTCGCAGATGATTTGGGCCGACTTTGTCAGATGTTTAGTTAATAAAGAGGTATGAATTTATAAATAGCAATCGATAATTTATTGATTGGTTATATGAAAATGATAACTGAAATCACACATATTTATTCTTTTTGAAAACCCATCGCATTTACAAAAACTAAACGTAACAGAATCGATTGAATGTGCAATTTTTTAACAGAATAATTTGTATGGCGAAACTTTATTCGCGGTCCCAAATTCAGAAATGCACACGTGCAGACACCATGCATCGTGCAAATAATCGCATACGTTCGTTCTTGAAAACTAATACTCCTGTGTAACCGCTTTCCCGTATATTCTTTGCGTTGAACCCCGGAACGCGGATAATAAAAAGAATAAGGGACGCGGTATGCGTGTAAAAATCTGTAAAAAGTAATAATAGCGACATACGCGTGCCCAGTAGGCACTTCGTGTAATTTATCTGATTTTTAATTAGCTTAGAGATAACGTTTTAAGACTTCCGTCGATTCGAAAGTTTGTCGCGCGCGAAATGAAGAAAGTCAAGAAGCAAATTCAAAATCAATTGGCCATTGCGAAAACTTTCAGCGGCTTAGTAATTGAAACTCTAGGCAAAATTCAATGAATTTTCTTCTGCTGGAATTGTGAGACATATCTTCATTAAAAGATATAAGTTTCGAACAATCATTCACAATGAATGTAAATATTGCTGTATGACTGTTGTCAAACTGAATGGAGATACAAAGTACAGTGGACTCTAACTATATTGCCATGGTCGGGGCTGTAGGGGAGTAAAAGGACAATGACGTTAGAGCCCGCTCCATGCTAAGTGGTGGGAGAGCGAGTTTGTGTCATCGACAGTAGGTTTGAAGGGGAAGTGCCTCGCGTGGCAATATAGTTAGAGTCCACTGTAATGGAAAACAATATGTGCTGCAATTAACGTTATGAGAACTGCTTTCATTTAATACAAGAAAAAAAAAACATAAAAACGAATCAATGTTTCTCAGTATATAAATTAAATTCTGAAAAACTCGGTATGCAAACACTTTTCCTTTTAACCGTAGTACATAGGTTAACACGTTCGCGCTCGACTTTAGAACCTGCAAACGGAAATTAAGGTCTGTAATGAGTGTGGAGCGTACAGTGAAAGTCAGAGATCGGCGAAATGTAATTATGATTGGTTACCAATTATCGTGACATCCGTGGGTTCGTCTAATAAGCAAGTAACGATATCTCTTCTCAACGAATCGCCTGTGATCCACGTGACCTCTGCACGCATAGAGAATATTCCAGGCTTTACGGTCCCCGCCCATGATGCAGATCTGCGATATCGGGCACGAACGTGTTAAGTGAACTTGATAGCAGTACTTCGACAGTATCAGATTCAACGAATTTTACCCTTGGTTATTTGTTCTTTTTTCTTTTAATTCATCAAAACAATGGTGATTGGTTTGAATCACAATGTTAATTGAGAGTGAGTCAGAATTTCTGGAATCATGAAAAATCTAGGTGTCTGCAAGGAAATAAAAGGTTACCGATAATACTAAGTTCAGTTGAAAGTTGTGTGAAAGGGAAACGATTCGTGGCTTCTGATCTTTCGAGAGTAGCGCCTTTAATTACAGGGGGAAAATAATCACTGTTCTATAAGAAACGCATGAAAGCGCAGTTTTAAAAGGGACGTTAAAAGAATGTGGCGTTTCAAGCACTCTTGCGTGCGCGCAGAGATGTCCAAAATCTTTTACAAAGTAAATTTCACTTCGATCAATCGGAGTAGTAACTCCCAAAAGTTCAATGTAAAATTGTAATGTGGTTTTGTTTTTGTATAAACTGTTATAAATCGAAAAGCAAATCGATCACGTATCTCCTGGACAGTTAAATTTTGATTTCGTAAAAATAATAAGCCGATGAAATAAATTGTGAACAATTAAAATAGAGACAAGTTGCAGCCATATCAAGAATGAACGAATTTGATATGATTTATAATGTAATTCAGAGAGAAAGAAACAGAGAAGAAATACATCGAATGCAAGGTGTATTTAAAAAAATGTCCAAGATCATGGGGAATAGTTGTATGAGGAAAATCAAAAGATTGCCGTCGGTTCAAACCGGATGGTTCTCCGATAGGAACGACGGACGTATACATATATACATAATACTGCTGTAAATACCGAACACGTGATATGTGGAGACAAAATCGATTAGAGAAGTCCGTGTAAATCGTTAGTGTACTACTAAAATGTTTCGTAAGTTAAGTGGAACATTTTCACGTTTGAAATACAGATGTCGCGCGCTTGCACAACGCTGTTTTTAAAAAAGTGGAACGGGGGGGGGGGGCGACGAAACAGCCCGGCAGCTAATCCTTGATTGCGAATTCTGTGAAATTGTCCAAAACAAAGTATTGCTTGTACGATTTTAAGTTTTCTGTACATATTGTATAATCCATGTATAAACACGACTATGCTAGTTGCGAAATCCATCATTGTAGTTAAATTACATTACGGATCATTATATCTATATCACTTCAATAATAAACAATTATTATGAGAATCAATTATGTTTGCTGGTTCCATGTTTAGTTCAAGCCTTGGGTATATTGATACTACTAATACTAACTATACACTATGTTGACATTAATATAATGCTATCGACAATTGAAAAGCTTCAGGAATTTCAAACTTTCTAAATTCTGTTCACCTAACTAAAGTATTTGGGATTCCAGGAAGCTCGTGTAGTTTCCATAGTTAACACATCGACTGCCACAGTGACAAAGGCTGTACGTAGCCAGACACACTTTATTTTGTTTTTAGTCATAAAGCATTGAAAATGTATGCGTTTCGTTAATAGAGGCTGTTGGTCATGTGTTAAATTATACTGCAATATTAAATATTGCGCAAAAATTTTGTAACTCTGGGAAGGGAGGAGGGAGGGGGGACAAAAAATTGTTTTTCTTGTAGGGTGGGGCAAATGCCACTTTTTTCCGTCCAGGAGGGTTGGGGGGGGGGGAGTGCCCCACCTGTCCATGGGTTTACTTAGGGAAGAAAATAACCAAGTACATGTATGTGTGCAGTTTACATTTTCTCAAAAATGATTTAATTTTATCAGGCGTTTCCTATTTTGTAGGTTTCATTATTAACATACAATATTATTCCAGCCATATTTATTTAAATGCTAAACTGTTTTGCTTTAAATATGTATATTTTATTACCTATTTAAGTTTGCATGTCATATTACAAATCCTGAAGACTAGAGACCCATTCCCTGTAAAATAACAAAGATTATTTGATTAATTAATTATCAGAAAGTACACCAAAATCAACAGTCCACCCAGTTTTTGTTTGTCTTTTATCTCTTGATGTACAACAGTGCAGTAATTATGTGTTCGTACTTTTGACTAGCACCAGCTTTACGTAAAAATAAACAATTCTTTATTATATTTGTATTATTTTCACTGCACAAATCAATGTTCATTTCGTGTGGTGAATCGTGTAACTTACCTTTCTTTAAACAAAGTACAAACACACATTCTCCTTCTAACAAAGGTATTTTTGATTGGCTAGAATAATCAATTATGTCACAAATACTTAATTTCATTTTTAATTGCACTATAAAATCTACAATCATATCTGTTTTCTTATAGTATAACCACAGCTGACTCTATTACTAGCCGTGCTGAAGGTAAAAATGGCAACAACGCAGGGGTCCGGCTTCAATATACCCAACTAAACCTACCATATCAGCGGCTGACAATCAGCCTCCCAGGCCTCTCGCTTTCATCGGCCTCCTGTCTACTCAGTCTCCCTCTACCGGCCTCCCAGTTTACCGCCTATCCTTCAAATGTTTAGATTATTGTAATCCTACGAATGTAAGAAACAGTACAATAATGTAGGTAAATTTTATTTATTTATATTAACTCTACATATCATCTGTTTGTGTGTAGCACATTTATTTAATAAAATCTATAGCCTTTTTGGAAATTTTGTTTTACATATATTTTTGTTTATAATTTTCATGTTTATTAATAATGTCACGGCGTTGCTGTGTTCCCAATTGTAAGGGAAATTATGATAGTAATTTAAGAGATAGTAATTATATATCTATATTTTTATTCCCCAAAGATAAGGAATTGCAGAAAAAATAGATGGCTGCTATTCCTTGTAAAAATTAGACACCAACAAAATATTTTGCCGTTTGCAGTCTGCATTTTGCAGAAAGTGATATTCAAAGGTACATAAGTATTCTATCTCCCAATGGTGTACTGGAGAATGTTTTGTTATGGATACTGAATACTTGTCCAATTATGTTGTAGATGATCCATTAAAAGTTACATACCTGGTTATGGGTCCCATTCTGTTGCTAAAAACTTAAATTACAATATATGTTGATTATTAATTGTGGAGGATAAAGATAAAACTGTAGGCGATGTATATTTTGATCACTTACAAAGAGGGGGTCTTTCTGTTCCCACTGAAGAAGTGATAACCTCATTTATTCATATGTATGGAATAATGGAAGCCCTAATAAATGACGAAAATTTGGAATCTCAATTTTTGCAATCTGAAAATCATAAACATATTTTATGTAAATTAACATATATTAGTATTCAATCAGATATACATTATTTAGCATTTTCAGATACATACAATTGTGGTTCAAGTTACCATAATATTTGGTTTAAATTATTGTTCATTTTTTCGAATATTTTATTAAATGATTATGTGAAAACTGTAAATAATAAACTGTTCTCTAACACGAGTTCATAATTAACTGCATAATTGTTCCTTTCAATAGCGAATTATCCTACCCTTTTTGCCACATGTCACTTAACCTGTTTCGCATCGTACAAATAATTTTGTCTATTTCAGGTTTCTATTAACTTACACATACTTTCATCAATTTTTAAATGCTTCAATTTGGTTCAAAGATGGTTCTATCATGCTTCATTCTTATATTTTCTCGAAACCACTGTAAATATTTCAAATATAATGCATCACAACACCAAACTATTCCGAGTGTCCACAAAATATATACCATATTTATAAATATTAGTATACTTCTATCACCGACTAGGTATAGAATAGACCTATCATTCAATGGTTTTTTCTGTCCCACGTTCGCAGGGCTACGTACCCTGTTACCATTTTAGTGTCAATACCCGACGTTACCGATAAAGCATGAATGCTAAGTATTATTAGCACAAATGAAGTGTTATATATTCCATTCATATTCCGAGTATCTATATGATTTGACGGGAATAAAAATATCCGATGCTTCAGTTTAAGGTTAAGGGATAAATATGACAGTCATGAAACATGAAACGGAAGAGTATATATTTTTTCACTTAACTACAAGGCAACTTATTCTAAATGCACCGTTAATGGACATTTTAGTAATGTCACTTTTTACATGTTCTTGTTTTATTCGTTTTTATATCTTGCCTTACATTTGGATATTTGTAACAGATAAATTCAGAATAGATGTACATTAAACGTCAAATAAGACCACAATCGCGAAATAACGAATTTCAGTCTTGTTTGCGCATATCCTCTCGGTTACCTTAGTTACCAACGTCTTAAACAATTCAGCATCATTATGCCTCGTGTAGCATCAAACATCAAGTGACTTTGAAGTACAAACATGCCAATTCATAAGTATTCACGTCTTGAGAAATACTTCATTATGTCACCTAGTGTACGAGCACCGACGAGGTATAGGATAGACCTATCATCTTATGGGACTTCGTGTCTTATGTTCTGAAATACCGATAGTGTAAAAAGTCAGGGATTTTCTGCTGCCCTCTACGTTATGAGAACGGTGAATTTGTGAACTACGTTAAATCTAAGAAGGGACCATGGTCGTGAACGGATTCTCTTCCGTCCGTTCGCTATGAAGTAGACGTATTAGAAAGGAGTCTTGGGTTCCAATCCCGACGGACCTATATTAGTTTTCCTTCGCGTACAAAAAAGTTATTGCGTTTAATATTGGTTTTATGGATATGTATATGTATTATTATGTACATTTGAGTAAATTATTTTATTATTCCATTGTTATTACAACAGTTTAACAGTGACAACGAATGTATGCATATTTTCAAATATCGGACTAATAGTATATTTTTATTCTATATTATTACATATAAGTGAGTAATACGTATCAAAAGCGTAATCGAAACACAGATTTTTATTACACCACAAACATCGCATAAAAGATATTTCGTTACATTGACATTTGTAATAATTATGGATGTTGCAAGGAAATCAATATTATTGACATTATGGAACATATAACGAAATATCATTGTAACACTTAAAAAAGTTTTAAAGTTCCATTTATATCATTGTCCTGTGAAAATGTTCATACTTCCAGCAACATTCATATTCCAATCAAAGAATTTACAGAATAAGGAAAAGGAATCTAAAGTAATTTTCAGTAGTTCCATACATCTTTATCTCGAATACTTTTCTAAAACATTCAAAGTACTAGACATTTTTACACTTTGAATCTCATATCGATTTCTAAAATAATCCTAGTTCGATATAATATAGAACGTGGTTTTATGAGATAGATTCGAAGTTCGCAGCCATTAGCTCGATATTGTCATCAGTTTACAGTACTTTACCGATGATAATACCGATTGCCCAGGCCTCACCACGAGGAGGTTGCTGCGAGTGGAGGCCCAAGGCAGGTAGATGGAATCACAAGTTCTACATCTACCCACCTTTCACAATAAACCTTATAAATAACTTAAATCTTAACTATGTAATACTATCGGTACTAAAATCCCTCGGCGGATGACTTCTTTCTTGAGTCTAAACCTATAAAAAACTAAGTTCCCTCGTCGGTTGTCTTCGTTCTTCAGCTTAGAACTAATATTATCTTAATATTCTAATTAATACGAATTAATGCTATTAAGACAAAATAACTTAAACTAAACGCAACATAGTCGCTAATACTCAAACGAAAGAGATAGACGGAATGGAAAAAGTTCCATCGATCATTTCGTTTACGCACCGAATATTCTATATACAAAGCAGTTATTAAGTCTACGATGAACTACGCGTTACACTACAGTATGAACAAGTATCGCGATGAAAGTGTTGTCGCCAGAACCTGGTTTAAGAAAATAGGAAAGACGGGCGACACCTCGCTAACCCGGATCCATCTTTTACTGTCATGGAGCTTTGGGCTGGTCACCTGCGTACCAGACCCGAACCAAAAGAGTACACAAGCATGGTAGTGCAAGCGAGATTCTCTGTTAAACAGAGTCCGTTTACGGAGCAGCCTCCCGACTACTCCGTACCCTGGCACGCACGAGTCTTTCTCCAAATCCTACTTACCAGGCAAAGACTAAATACGTCCGATATCTGGCTTCTCAATAGAAACCAGAGGGATCGGCAAACAGTCTTAGTGTACAGACCCAGTGCCCGTACCATAGGTATAGACCCACTGCCCGTACCCCAAGTCTGTGTAGTGAATCAACGAGCAAAATGAATTAATAATAACTTGGTATGCACAATGG
>NW_015373895.1:73498-73872 GCF_001272555.1 Dufourea novaeangliae | reverse complement strand
AGGTCAATAAACTGTGTGACGCAACGTCACTAGTGCGTTGGACCGACGGAGAGCACCGATACCGCGGCACGCTCTACCGTACTCTCTCGCTCGCACACCTCCCCTCATAGCCACTGAAATTCCTCAGCACACGTCGACACCGACGGAGAGCACCGATACTGCGGCTCACTCTCTCCCTTTCTCCCGCTCCGACCATCTTCGGCCTCGTTCGGTACGCGTCGACACCGACGGAGAGCACCTATACCGCAACTCGCTCTACCGCTCTCGTTTATTTATGATGTTCATATTCCCCAAATAAATATCATATTTAACTAATTTGTTTAAGCGACATGTTCCTTTTAAAGATTTAGCTCTCCAGTATAAATCCCTAAGAC
>NW_015373895.1:73092-73396 GCF_001272555.1 Dufourea novaeangliae | reverse complement strand
TATTTCATTGAATTTGTGTAAAAGATTTTACTACTTCCTAAAAGATTCCGTGTGATATTTGATAGCATAAAAAACAATATGCCGATACAGGGTTTCGACTTATTTACGAAACTAATCTGACCAGTTGCTGCATTCTTTGACACTAATTTTCAAGAAAATAAAACTTCTGTATTTCACTTAATTTGAGAGAGACGTAGCTGAATATTAACATGCGTTCATTATTTAATTACTCGCAATAAATAAAATTTTTGGAAGTAAATAACGTGTAAGTAAATTCATATGTAAAAATTTACCAATTGCCAGA
>NW_015373895.1:67411-73070 GCF_001272555.1 Dufourea novaeangliae | reverse complement strand
ATAAGTTGCCTTGTAGTTAAGTGAAAAAATATATACTCTTCCGTTTCATGTTTCATGACTGTCATATTTATCCCTTAACCTTAAACTGAAGCATCGGATATTTTTATTCCCGTCAAATCATATAGATACTCGGAATATGAATGGAATATATAACACTTCATTTGTGCTAATAATACTCAGAATTCATGCTTTATCGGTAACGTCGGGTATTGACACTAAAATGATAACAGGGCTACGTAGCCCTATAAACGTAGGACAGAGAAAAGCATTGGATGATAGGTCTATTCTATACCTAGTCAAATTCAAATATGACATCTGTCAACACCACCTGACGCGCGATTCTGTCATTAAATTCAGCGCAACGCCATCTCGTAAATTGGTTGGATTCCTGGTCACCGATTCCTTCACGATTTCTGAAGATTTAGCCCCCTACAGCCCTGACTTGTGCGGGAATCGAATGTTTACTGTAAAGTAGACGCTCGATAATTGTCGACTCGTTAATTGATCATAGGGAACGCCCCTCGGTCACACGTTTTCTCATTCACACGTATTCGCACTTGCCCCCTCCCCCTGGACAAAAAAGTGGCTTTTACCCCACCCTACAAAAGAAATTGGATTTTGCCCCCCCCCCTCCTCCCTTCCCAGAGTTACAAAATTTTTGCGTAATATTTAATATTGCAGTATAATTTGAAATACGACCAACAGCCTCTATTAACAAAACGCATACATTTTCAACGATTTATGACTTTAAAAACAAAATAATGTGTGTCTGGCTACGTACAGCCTTTTTCATTGTGGCAGTCGATGTGTTAATATTTTTACCCCCCCTGACTGATAACATTGTTAACATTGTGAGATTTTATCCTTAATGTCCCTGTTTTACCTCGATTAAAATTAAATTCTTTTTTTGTAGTGTTTATTTTAAAATAAAAGGAAATTTCTAGTATGGAAGAGACTCAAAAAGGTGAGCATTATTTATTTATGTAATTATATTTTAATAAAATTCAAACATATTGGCATAAAAATAAAAGAAACTAATTTTTAAAAAATGTCATACTAGTAAGTGAGATTAGACAGATCTGTATATATGTATAGAAAACAGAAATGCACTTCTACAATATGTATAGCAGAAAAGATCCCACGCCTAACTAGGCGTGGACAACGTAACAAGTTGCGCCTTATCGCAAATGAAAGTTACTACCGAATACTGGACTGGAAGTTATCAAAATTTTGTTGGATGTAGCTTTTCACCCGAAACTGGTTTTAGAGATAAGACAACTCCTTGGCATAATTTATAGCATTATTCACACGTGTATGTCAACAAAGACAGTCTAAAAAAATGTATATAAAGAATTTAATTTGCTTTGTTTAATAAATAGGAATTAGATCATTCTTAAGGTGATTTATCTTCTTCCACCTGCTATGTAGATACTGCTGTAAATGAAGAAACAAGTGGTACATATAACCACACGAGGCAAGTTTAAAAATGTGCAAAATATCCTAGCTATGGTTCTCGATTAATTGAACTGAGTTCTTTTATTATATGTACATTAATAACGGCCAATAAGTTTTTACTTTTCGAGTACGCTTCGTATTTAACGCCCTTCTTAAACTTTTAATTATCTTGTTAATTACAAAATAAAATATTGATCATCCTATTTAACAACAAAACAATACCGACCGATAGGACAAGATTGCAAAACGGTGATTATTAAAATTAATTATTGAAAACGTATTTTATGAAATTAAAAACTATTTTATTGTGTCGTTCGGAAAGCTGATTGCATTACGAAAGCCGTATCTTTCTTAGTGGCGCAATAAAAGCTTGATTGATTTGATAAACATGCATTGTCGTCAAGGCACGCTACGAATATATGTTCCGTGCATGTTATTTGTCGTTCCGTATGTACTTAGGATTACACAGCGCGTTTTCACCAGGTTGTATGAAACGTATGAAGGAATCTACACCAAGATAGCGCATGACGCCTTGAAGACGACTTAAAGTCGCTTTAGACCCAAAATAACCGTCAAATGGGCGGCTTCGAGGCGTTATCTGCTATTTGGGCACTAGTACGATTGGAAAATTTCGAAACGTTATCCTATTTACTAGACATTGCCCTGTCAGATGATCATTCATTCGACTCGCTGAAACGTTCAGTGTCGGGAAAAACAGTTCGTAAAGCGAAAAGTCGTTGAAAAGCACGTTTAAGTCTTAACCAAAAAGATAGGAATTTTACATAACTGAGATACGAAAATTGTCTGAGAAATGGGTGAAAATTTGTCAATGGAAGCCCATACAGCACACGACGCCTTAAAGACGCCTATTTTACGGCTGTTTTAGGTTTGAAGGCGTCTTTAAACCGTCTTCAAGACGTCATTGGACGCCATGTGCTATCTAGGAATAGAAAATAAAAATAAGATGCAAATTGCGAACTGTAAACTGTAATCAACTATTCTATCGATTAAAATAACGAAATAACATTGTTTCACCGTAATGTCGTTCGTTATTGATCAGCGATAATTTATGCCTGTGAAATAATACTTGGCATCTGAATTCCCTTGATTGAACTTCTGGACCATGTCGAGAGGAAACCGCCAATTGCACTTCACTCCCTCGACACGTCGTGGAGGTGCGCGAGCGCACGCCTATCGACCAGATCCACGTCTCTCCTCTCGTTTCCACACTGCCAACAGCTATGTATGCATTTCACTTAAATCCCAGCTGCGGCAACGCCTCGAACGTCTTCCGGAGATCGGAAATGTCCGGTACCCACGTGGCTACACGGGAAACATGAGGAAGAGAAGGTTGAACAGCCAGCTAGAATTTTGCTTTTGTCCGCGGGCGGACTTTTCGATCCTCGACTTGACGTTCAAACTGATCTGAATACGCCTGGATGGTTCGCGAGTGTCCCATCACCGGAGGAAATTAAATTCGCCGCGTCGTTACTTGGACCACTGTCCGAAGATGTCGCGAGATAAACTACTCGTGATTGCGTCAGTGCCAAACCAGCGGGAAACGTTGCAAAGTGAATAACCGTAACAATGTGGCTGGCGATGACAGTGAAGGTTGTTTAAAGTTTTCGGACCTGCCGGTCCTACTTGCCTGTTGGCCGTCTGCAGAGACTGTCGTTTAACCTGAATGGAAAGTTTAAGTTTTTTGGAAAAATAGTGTTGAAAAAGCCTGCAACGAACTGGTATTATTAAGTGATTATAGATAAGTAGAAATCCTTTGGTCTTGTGTTACGTTGTAGCCCAATAACGGCACCAATGACGCAAGAGTGCATCAAACCTGACCTGTTTTGAGCACATATACAGAATGGGCTGTCAAATTCAAGGAACAAGCCTTACGGTGGTTGTTGAAAAAATACTTTTCAAATTACTTCTGCGCTGAAATGCATCGAATGGATAGCCCCGCTGCATTACACTGCACTGAATTACAGCCTTCCTGACATTAAAGGCCGTAGAATCAATGCATTTAATTCGCCAATGTGTTCCAAACTGGAAAACCCCAACTGACTGGTTCTGCTGTTTAATAGAACACCGCTGAACTCGAAAAAGCTTCAGTCTCATTTTAGATGAAAAATCATTTTTGTGAATAGTTTCTTGTTCCATGTAACTTCCGCAGAGGCTGAGCTAAAAAGGTGTATTTTGTATGAAGAGCCTAAAACCACAATTCCAACCGACAAAATATTGATTTCGTATGACGAAAGCGCACAGCCCATTTCGAAAGCAAAAGTCTCATAACTCTTGTGAGACAAGAGTTTAAGAAAACTCTCGTATAATAGCGACCTGACGTTTCTGGACAGGCGAACCGCCAAACTCTGAAGAAAACAGTCTTCCAGGCACAGCGATCGCATGCTTGTCCCACGAAGAAAATAATTAAGTTCACGAGCGAAGTGGCAAACGTATCACGACCCTTATGTTCATTAAAAACTGAAATTCAATTGCGTAACATTTTCTTGTGATATCAAGTGTACAGAAACACAGTGGATCAACATTAAACAGTTCAGTAATTGCCCGAGCAACGATGCGTCGCAACGTTCTCACCCTTCGTTTTGAAGCACTTCCGATGATGGTATAATGTGAAAGTGAAGAAAACAAATTTGAACAAAACTGAAACTTTTCTGTGCTTTTTTCTTCATTTAAACAAATATTAGGGTATAGAAAATCAATTAGGTGCTCCTAATGATACTTGCATCCGCTCACTGTATTAATGTTAATCAAAAAAGTGCGACACATATAATGTACAAATCCATGCCACTCTATATCAAGAGCTGATAACAATATAGAATACGTCGAATGCGATAACATTTGCACGGCTTGTGGTATCTTTCAATTACTGGGTACTTTTCAACGAGGAAGGTGTGACTGGCATGTGTGACAATTATTCCAAAGACGAGGTAAGTCACTGATGCATTTGTTGAACTACACTTTCTTGTTTATTTGTTTACTGCGCTATACAACATTAAAAAATATTACAACAAAAAACATGTTTCAATAATGCGCAAAAAATAAATTGAACCAGTGCATGTCGGGAAAAAAAAATTACTGTATGATACAGAAGTGGCTATTGCATTGTTATTGCACCTTCCAAACAACCCTACATATCGCGTAAATGAAATTATTATAAAATAGTTGTTCAAGTAGTATCACGTTGAATATAAAATATCAAAATTTACAACTAATTCCACATTATTAACTTGAAGAATGAAACTTGCTTGTCTTCTTTGTGAAATTATCCATCAAATTTTTTTTTATAAAAATGAAGTCAAAATTACTGTTAGACACTATAACTTTTTCTACTGGTATTGCGTATACTACATAAGAACATATTGAATATGAAAAGAATTCATGTTGCGGACGTTTCGTAAATCATTTTCTGGAAAAGTTTCAGCAAACTGGTATTCGGTCGTACGCGACTCCTTGGCACGTGGGTATTGCAATCTATAAAACCATAAACTATGAAGTCGTGCGCGACTGTTCTGTCTCTATTACCTAATCGCAGCTTGACATTGTAGTCGCCTGCGACCGGTAGCCACAGCCGGGTACATACAGACTCCTCTCGATTATCGTCTGGGTTGTTCTACACGATTATTGTCTTGAAAACTTCTCAAAACCTGAGAATAAAGAATGAACTATGGTTAATTCCTTTCCTTCGAAGTAACTATTCTCATCATTTTCATTGTTTTTATAATGATTTCTACAACCTTCAATATACAATTGTTATCAGCCAAAAGAGACTTGACAAAGACGTCCCTGATATAAGAAATTAAAGCGGCTATTTTAAAACTACACCCGATAGCTGGTATCTGTTCAATATGTAAATATTATCACAGGGGGCGGATACCCCAAACATTTGATAAGTTTTATGCTACATGTATTAAGGGGGGAGACTCCTTTGGGACCGACTCCGAATCGATCGAAGCGCTGATATAATCAATCGGACACTAACAAAAACACTTAATCGATAATTGGAACAGCTTAATAATATGACATCTAACGGCAATACCCACAAATAAATTTTGTTCCCCATTACCATCAAGTTGGGTTTGTGTATTTACTACGCGAAGACAGTGTTGCCTGACAGTATCGATTTTTGACAATTCTGCCCATCAGGAGAACGATGGAATACCTACGGCTCGTGGCGAGATTTCGACTC
>NW_015373895.1:49212-65647 GCF_001272555.1 Dufourea novaeangliae | reverse complement strand
CCAGCTTGATGGTAACGGGGAACAAAATTTATTTGTGGGTATTGCCGCTAGATGTCGCATTATCAAGCCGTCCGAAATATCGATTTTGTGTTTTCGCTGGCGTCCGGTTGTTTACATCGGCGCTTCGATCGATTCGGAGTTGTCCCCAAAGGAGTCTCCCCCCTTAAGGGGGGAGATACCGTGGTCCGTGCGCTGTGTCCGTGCACACACACAATCAACGGGAACCGTGTATGTATATGCGATGCAAGCGACGGAAACGTTACCGATCGAACAACCATAAACGATTTCCAACTTCATTCCTACGGCACGAATTGCAAAGAAATTTGACACACATCTTTGACAAACGCCAAAGAATTTTGGTTGGTTATTTACGAAAATTATTGACGAAATCGTACAAAAATTTCAAAACTTAAGATTTGGCGATTTGGGTCTCATCTGTTTCAATTTTTCCATCATATAAAGATTTCTACGAACTGTATGTCCAAACGAAGAGGTTTATTGAAATTCTTTAGGTTGGATAGAACAAAATTAGCAACTGCAGCAGCTTCAATCCTCGGTATCATTGACAACAAAAATATATTTGTAGGTAATGCCGTTAGATGTCAAATCATCAAGCCATCCCAATTATCGATCATGTATTTTCACTAGCGCCCGTTTGTTTACATGTGCGCTTCGATCGATTCGGAGTTGGCCCCGAAAGAGTCGCCCCCCTTAATAAACGTCAAAACAGTTTTGACTATTGTTTTTATTTTTTTTATTAAGCTTATTATTTTTATTAGTCAACATTTTACATATAATAAACGGTCTGCGACCGCCCAGGTGCGGAGGCACGTTTCGCACCCCCACCCATAGACATGGTAGCGTTAATTCTTTTATGAAAGGAGAGGCACGTGGTGTCGGCTTCTTGAGAAGAGATTGTATCGTCAATAGCCGGAATCTTAAACATATCATCGGTGTTTAGATTCCGTGGCGGCACGAGTGGCGATACATTGTTGATTCCTCGCGGCCTCGGAGTCTGGGTGTTCCGTGATGGCAAAGGGACCGACGCTGGATTGTCGGTTGCCGGTTGCCGGTTGCTATCGAGGCGTGTGAGATAAAAGGTTTTAAATAAAGGATCTGGCCACAGAGTGGGGAGAGTCGGGGGGACTCTCTGGCAAGAGGCTGTGTCAAGGGACACGGCACTTACCCCAGAACCTCGAAAGAGATCGGAGTCAAGTGTTATATATAAAATATTTCTAACAGACATATACATATAGACGGAGCATTAACTGAGCGGGGAAGTAAGATTCGCGGTAAGGGGGTGGATAGTGGTAGATCAGGTAACTTCGTTTATTTTCGGTGCTATTCGGGTATACAATCACGTTACACACATGTATGCTACGAGAGACGAAAAGAATATACCTATTATACGTTAAAAATTCCATATGTCATGTTGTTTGTATAGATATATGTATTTAACAAAATTAATAAATAGCCATTAATAACGAGCCGAATCGAGCCGAATGCATCCGAAGCTAGCCCACGTACCTCTAATGACCGCTGCCTTTTCCCCTCCAATCCTACGATCCCCTCTCCCAAAGTGGTAGCTTATGCTCCGTCTATATGTATATGTATGTCTATACCCTCACCAGGAACTGCTCTGGTCAGAGGTCGGAAACTTTTACTGAATTTTCACCGGAAAATAGTTGGCGCCGAATGTTAATGTATCTTAACGATTTATATCTCAAAAAATTGCTCACAATTTGCTTCTTCCGAATCTGAAATTGCTCCCACAGCACCGTTTATAGTTAATGATATATTCGCAAAAGAAAAACCAACAATTTGTTGTTTACAAAATAGGTAGTAAATGGCCTTTTTACACAAATATTATGACACCAAAAAATTGCTCCTGATCCGTTTTATAATAATCAATAGTCATATATCTCAATAATAACTTATTAACGAGGAGCAAACGAAATATTGTTGTTGCATAGAGGTTAGGTATTACGGTAGGCGCTCGTTTATTGCAGCCTTCGGGGTTATAGAGAGCCATCATGATGCATTAAATTACTGTATTTTCAATTAGTCGAGCCTCAAAATATGAGTTAATGGTAGAGAGAGTGCAACATAAATTTATCAGGTACATTTCCTTTAGACTGGACAACCCTATGCGGCGTAATGATTACGATTATGAACCTTTATTAAACAGACAAAATATAACTTTTTTGGCTGATCGCAGAGTTGTCAACGATCTTTCTTTCTTATTCAAGCTTATAAATGGTTACATCTGATGTTCTCAATTGTTGCAGCTCGTTTACTTTTCTGCTCCTTCAAGGTGTGTTAGAAAGAATCATACATTTTATTATGCTATAGTAAA
Organism: Dufourea novaeangliae; assembly: GCF_001272555.1. Lineage (NCBI taxonomy): Eukaryota > Metazoa > Arthropoda > Insecta > Hymenoptera > Halictidae > Dufourea > Dufourea novaeangliae. The sequence goes on along the minus strand of NW_015373895.1, from coordinate 63,291 downwards.
AACTAAATATGGTTCAAGTGATCCAATTTATCGAATCCTGAAACCAGCCAATAATTTCACGGATCTGATTGACTTTTTCAGTGGCTCTATTGAATACTTTAAGGCATTCCTACACAGAGCACTAAGGACTGTTTAATCTTAGTTAATATTTCATTAAAAATTTCCTATTGCGACTAATTCCATACTGTATAATATATTGATGTAACTGTTTCTAATCTTATTTTCATTAATTGTTATATATGTACACTGAGTTTATACTCGTTAAATTACTAAATAAATAAATAAACTGTTTAAAGTCCACGATGATGCCCCCGTTGCCTTTCATTATGTATTCTTCGAATAAAACTCTGCCCAACTCGGCAGGCCATCCACCCTCGCCGCCACTGAAAACACCGTGTGACGCCAGCATATTTCTTATTTAAATCGTTTTATCGATCATCACCGAGATATTCAGTCCTGTCACCAATTGAAGCACGTTCATCAAATTTTCCGTTTTAAAGACACAATTTTTCCTGTCCCTCCGTCGCGAAGAGCCCCTCGTCAGCCGGTAACATAGGTCAGGTATATACCTGAGGGGGGAGAACTCCAGCCACGGATAGAAGGAACGACGGCACGGTGGAGAGTCTCGTAAAGTTCGCATGCTCTCTGATGCACACCCACCTCTCCTCGCTTACAGTAGACTCTCGAGGTATGGAGTTTCGTTGAAGGCGGGGGCACACAAGTTAAATAAATAAATAAATAAATAAATAAATAAATAAATAAATAAATAAATAAATAAATAAATAAATAAATAAATAAATAAATAAATAAATGAATAAATAATTAAAAAAAGAAATAAACATAGCGTAAAGGAAAATATTAAGATCACAATGATATCAAAATGCCATAACTGAAATCATTTGATACCATAGTAATCTTTCGTAAAAATACAACGTAACAATATATATAATAAAAAATAGTACATTATTTTTAATATAGAATTATGAAATAAACTATATGTTTGATGCAATTTTGTTAAGCAATAGATATACCAAAACTGTTTTCTTCGTGTATAGGTACAGTTCCGCGGCGACAAGAGGGTGCTAGACAATGAACATGGCATTCTCAATTTCGAGTTCAACAGTAAGATTTTTAAGAGTCGTTTGCGACCACGAAGATGGATAATAGGCGTTCTGATCTTCCTACTGACATCCCTGGCTATCATAAACACCTACACCACGCATCAATTTCGGATCGTACGGTTTGGAGCTGTTGTCAACGTCACTTCTCAAGGTACCATATTTTGTTATAATCAGTGAACACTTGAAAGCTTCATCTTACAAACAATCATTTATCGAGGTATCACTTTAAATTGGTCCAACGGTAATCCGCAGCTGACGTAAACGGTGCTCGATAGACGCGTTATTATACAGAAAATCCTCGATGAGTGTTCGAGGTCTCCTCGGCACTCACAAAGAGAGGTCTCCAGGTGTATCGCTGATTTTTTAACACTTTCGCTATTACAGACGAGATATCTCGCTACCACAATGTCGTTTATTTCATGCTACAGACAAAATATCTCGCGCTTTAATGTCGCTCATGCGATGCTGCAGACGAGATATCTCGCATCCTTCTTATGTGCAATAAATATTGGTGATAATTTGATAAAAGATGCTAACCAAGCTAGACATTTGCTACTAAAATATGTCACGAATTATTACCTTTTTCACATAATACCTTAATACTTTATTACGCAGAATGTTTGGAAGAATCGATTGATATAATAAAAGTATTTTATTCCATAATATTTCTGTAGCGTAGCATAAACAACATTGAAGCGCGAAATATTTCGTCTGTAACATTGAACAAACGATATTGTGGTAGCGAGATATCTCGTTCTCCGTAGCGAAGGGGTTAATGAGATTTAATACAGTAATATAACCATTAGCCTTCAAACACTCATCGAGGATTTACTGTATATTAGTAATACGTACATTTGTGTCGTAACAAACGTGAGCTGTGAAAGTCTACAAGGAGTGAAAACCTTACAAGTTTTATTAACAACTTTGTACATACTTTTATATGTAAAATAAATAAAGAATAAGTTTATTAAAACAAAGAGTGTAACTGCATTAAAAAAAAAGTGCAATTACGCCGAACAGATGCATCGATGCAACTGCAACAACCGTGGTGTCATAAGACGTTAGTCCTCGGTACATCAGGCAATATTTTATTATAATTACAAAAAACAAATGTACAATACAATGAAAATAAACATAAATTCAAATTTCATGTTCTACTTATATTATTCACCTGTGCTCTTCATTCTTGTTTTTTTTTTTTAGATAACTACGTAGAATTCAAGGCTTTCTTCACGCCTGTAGCCAACTCCGGCTTCGTAGTACGCAACAAGGGCTGTCGAATTCCAGCGATGGATCCATACGATCCAAAAATCCAGCGTTTCATTCACAAGGAGGAACCAATTGCTTGCGAACATGGAAATCATCTGCCGCTAGTCGATTCGAACAACACAGCGGTGTTCATAAATCCAAAGGCGATACATCATTTTTACAACAAATCGGAGGATGTCGACTGCTGTTGGCGACCTTTCTGGCGAATGAAAGACGAGGATAATGTTGTTACGTCAGTAAGACTCATCATTTTTACCTGTAACAATACCTACCATTTTCGAAGCAATAATTGCTTGAAAAATTTCAACGCAACACTGTTATGAAGGTATCCCTTATCAGATTTTTCAATCCTCCAGTTAAACTTCAATCTGCGATAGCAATTAATAAACTATATGCACATCAACGATCACCAACCAATAAACACACACACACACACTTCACTTCATTTATGTGAAGCATCGAATACTTTTTCTTTGCAGATATGGCAACGAGTGTTTCGCCTTCGAGAATTCAGTGACCATCAAGACCGAGTTCGTAAGAATCGAATGTTCCCGCAACAAGGAGGTAATATACAAGGACTACCACGCATTCTTGCCCCGTTTCCGTTCGATTGAAGAGAAGTATGAGAGATCAAGAATTAACGATCCGAGGTCCGAACACCTCAGCTTGCTGATAATTGGCATTGACTCCGTGTCAAGAATAAATTTCCATCGAATGATGCCAAAAACTGTCGAGGCTCTCCAAAAGCTTGGCGCTGTAGAAATGTTAGGCTACACAAAGGTAGCTGACAACACGTACCCAAACTTGGTGCCTGTCTTGAGCGGTTTGTCAGAGGAGGAGTTGCACGATGTATGCTGGCAAACCAAAGATAAATCATTTGACGAGTGTCCATTCATTTGGAAAAACTTCAGCAAAGCCGGCTATCGCACTGTTTTCGGCGAGGACGCCTGTGGTATGACAACGTTCAACTATCTAAAACCGGGTTTCCGGGTCCAACCAACCGATTATTATTTGAGGCCATTCTGCATCGCTTCGGAAAAAGACATTGGGAACACGCATAAATTAAACGCGAATCTTTGCGTGGGGACCAGGAAAACGTTCGACAATTTGCTAGGCTATAGTCGGAAAACTGCTACGGAATTCGCTAAAGAACCGTACTTCGCGATGACCTGGCAAGCCAGTTTAACCCATGACTTCTTCAACTACCCACAATTAGGCGATAACTCTTATCACGACTTGGTAACGTATTTGTCTAACGAACAGTTACTCAACAACACAGCACTGATCGTAATGAGCGACCATGGAATGAGATGGGGTAGCTTTCGTGAGACCTATCAAGGTAGAATGGAAGACAGTCTTCCGTTCGTGTTCATCGTGTTGCCAAGCTGGTGGAAGGATAAGTATCAAATAGCCTGGGCGAATCTTCGGAGAAATTCACGTAGCTTGACAACAGCTTTTGACCTGCACGAAACTTTGCTGGACCTGCTAAACTCGAACAACCTCGCGGAACCAACCCTGAAAGATCGCTTCAAACTGCTGTCGGCGGCAAAAAGTGTGCCACGCGGGATTAGCTGGTTCCTACCGATTCCTGACTACCGAACCTGCAGCATGGCAGGCATAGCTAGTCATTGGTGCATGTGCCATAATTACACCAACGTACCGCCAAACGACAAAAGTCTTGAAGACAGAGCCGTTTTTTTGGTGAAAGAACTTAACGAGATGTTGAAGAAGTTCACGCAATGTGCGGTTCTCAAGCTGAAAGAGGTTAGAGCCGCAGAAGCATGGAAAGACAAAAATGATCGGTCTGATCTTGTTGACTATACGATCACGATACAAACGGAACCTGGTGACGCTATATTCCAGGGAACGGTACGAGACAGAGGTGGGAATAATACTAGTAAATTGGTTGGTTCTGTCAGCAGATTAAACGCATACGGCAAACAGAGCGCTTGCGTTGATGAATTCAATATGAGACTGTATTGTTACTGCCTGTAGAACCTACATGTTTCGTCGCCTTCTGTAGTTGCTTTGCGTACGGCTCTAATATCTTCGGATAAAATTGCCGTGGTGAACGATGTATAAGAAGAGTCACACTGTGATAAGATTCTTACTTTAAGAATATAGAGTGGTTCACAGTATTTCATACTTAACAAATTGAACATTAACATCGAAGCAACGGTAAAATCTGTTAATCAACTAGATGTTTAACCCTCCAGATAGCACATAACGCCCAATGACACCTTGAAGACGGCTTAAAAGCGCCTTAGATCTAAAGTAGCCGTAAAGTGGACGTCTTTAAGGCGTCATGTGCTATCTGGGCCTCGGACGGCGAGGCTAAGGTCTATTTTGAAGCCACTTTCAGAAGCCTTTTTTAACTTCCCAAATCCTGATAGTTCACTGAAGTAAACCCACATGGCATATGAAGCCTTGAAGATGAACATTTTACAGCTATTTTAGGTCTGAGACGCCTTTAAGCCATCATTAAGGCATCTTATGCCGTCTGTGTGCTAGCTGGGAACAGTTGCTATAACAGCCACATCCAACTAGTTGCTCGTACGGGCATATTTTGGTGGAGTCAAGCGAAAACAGACGAAAAATACATGCTTAAATCACGTCTTCATGATCGATGAACATACAAGGGTGTCTCAAAATAGCTTCAACTCCCGGAAATGAGGGATTCCTGGGATAATTTGAAATAACATTTTCCTTAACGAAAATGTTATCCGAGGCTTTATTAAAGAGATATTAACGAAAAACCCCGACCAATCAGAGCGCGAGTCTGCCGGCCGAGTTCCCGCGGTAGCGTTGGCAAAGCGTAGCCAACACTATTGCGGAAGCTCAGCTACTTTCTTTTAGTATCTTCGCTAAACGAACAATTGATTCAATACTAATTTTTAAGACATAAGTGACAATAAATAATTTTTTTGAAATATTTCATACACACGAAATAACAGATGTTCGGCCTTTCTGAGGTTAATTACGTATGTATCCACGTATGCATGTAGATATGTGTTCAGTAATTATTTATTTACGTTATAGAATTTATTAACTATGACGTTGAATTTGTTAAGTGAACTGTGAAGAAACTTTGGACTGGGTCCAACAGAAGCCTAAACGTTGCCTAAATTTTAAGACAAATTAATTATTTATTAGTTAATAAGTACAGAGAATCATAAAACTTCTTCGTTCGGTATATCAACGTATGTATGTATTTAATCTGTGAACCGGGGAGATCAGTCATCCAAAGTACCTCTTGTATGTGTGGTGGCAAACCTGCAGAAATAAGTTAACTCGTCTCACCCACTACATATAAGTGTATTCTAATGTTGAGTTAACTCGTTAGTTCGGGTTTACAGTTTAATGCTCTTGCTGTGATAACAAAGCAACGCTTGTATCGATTCTTTTTATTTGCAACGTTTAAAAATGTAATTATTTAACGAAATCACTAATAACTTTCGCAAACATGTGTATAATTCCAAACTATAGAATAACTGCGTTGCAAGTCCTTTTATTTTTTTTAAATTTTTGAATTTAATTTGATGAGAATATACAAAATGTGATTTTGTTTACTGATAATGTTGAATTAATCTCCCTACTAAAAATATTTTATACCCAGATAGCACATGACACCTAATAACGCCATGAAGACGGCTTAAAGACACCTTAGACCTAAAATAGCCATAAACTGGACGTCATCAAGGCATCATGTGCTATCTGGGTATTGATAATGATAAAATAATTTTTTCTTTATAAGAGAAGATATTTTAGGTATGTTTTACTTACTTTATCTCGTAGTTTTGGACATGACAAACATTTCTACAAAGCGATTTTTTTTTAAATTCGAATTATTAGCAGAGATATAGAGGTCCAAAATAGTGCCTCCCGTACGGTGCTGAGGTAAGTAAACACTATAAACACGTTTTTCTCGGTACAAGGTTTTTACGTCGAGCGATTGCATATCTTAACAGCGCTTTCGCGTACATACACCTAACTCTTTTTTTTACATGATTTTGAAACAGCACGGTCCTAGAAAAGAACCGCCTTCCTTTTCAAACGGTTGATTTGTTTTAACACGGTGCAAGAAAAAAACCGTCTTCTCTTCGATCGTGTTACTTCAAAATCGTATAAAAAAAGTTAGGTGTATTGATAACATAACTGGCTACGATTGGAACCACAGATAAGATTTTATCTTGCAAAAAGTAATTTTATGAAACCAAAATAGCTAAATTTTTAATAAAAACCGAGTATCATATTTCAAAATGCTGTTATTCTGCTGATTCTTATTTTTAAAAAGCCTCCGTGCCCTGATAACCAGTTGTGTGCAAGTTCCGGGCAAGTTGCCAGCAATAAAGTATAACTGCATTTGACTACGGTTTTGTAGGCAACACTTGATGTCAAGTTGTGGTTACAGGTTGCACGCAACTCTTGTAGCATAGTTGACATTGAGGTAGATCATGGACATAGGAATAAAGGGAGGGAGCGTAAGCCGAATGACATTGAGGTAGATCAAGGTAGATCATAGACATAGTAGCTTCCGAGGAACGGGAAACACGGTCACGTGTACTCTGAGCCATATTGGCAATTGGTTATGATCGCGCAAGCGCATGGCTTTGATCTTGTTTTGATCGAGTAAAAGTGTGCCCAGTGCATAGACATATACGAAAGGGTGAGTTCTAATCATTTCATTGCTGATTATTATTTTCTTAATTTAACGCAAGCTATGGCTTATTTCCGGCGATAATTCTACAAGTTTCTGTACCTAACTTTTTCTTCGGGCTTTTTGAAGAAACTTATTCATTATCAGTAACATTGTTGACAGTTATTAAACTACGAATTTTTATACCAATACCAAATTACGATCACTACTCGTTTATTCTCTGTTACATTACCTTTTCGTTCACACGTTATTTGAAAAGGAAATTTACAAATTCATAAAAAGGAATTTACAAAAATGTAAATGTGCATTCGTCTTTTTACGTTACACATAATTTGCCTACATTTACGTTTCATTCATTAATCTCTTTAAATAACAAACGACAGATGATAGAAAGTATGATTTTATTTGTTACGTCTTGTTTATTTGCTATTATTATACGCGGTTTCCTGCGATGCATGGTGACCTACTTGTTCGGAGCTTCGTAGTACAAGCGTAGCGCGTAGCCACCGCTAGCGCGGGAACACGGCTGGCAAACTTGCGCTCTGATTGGTCGCGGTTTTTCGTTAATATCTCGGTAACGAAGCCACAGTTTACATTGTTGCTAAGGAAAAAGATGTTCCTATTCACCCCCCGAGTGCCCCATTTCCGGGTCGGAGGACATTTTTGGGACGCCCTGTATAGACGGAGCATTAACCGAGCGGTGGAGTAAGATTCGCGGTAAGGGGGTGGATAGTGGTAGATCGGGTAACTTCGTTTATTTTCGGTGCAATTCGGGTATACAATCGTGTTACATACATGTATGCTATGAGAGATGAAAAGAATATACCTATTATACGTAAAAAATTCCGTATGTCGTGTAGTTTGTATAGATATATGTATTTAACAAAATTAATAAATAGTATAAAGCATTAAATAATAGTACGGTACACAGCCCACCAGCCATTAATAACGAGCCATTACATTTGTATATAAAATATCTCACGAATTATTAATTTTTTTCACATATTACCTTAATATTTTATTACGCAGAATGTTTAAAAGAATCCACTTACGTAAAAAAAAATTTTTATTCCACAATATTTCACAGTATCATTAAAAAGGAAACATAATTAATCTTGAAAATTCAGGATATCCTCAACCAACGAAAAAATTGTTACTGCAAATTAATAGCCCTTTCCATACTAAACAACTTTTGTGAATAAACTTTTCTAATACCTCCAAAAATAACGAAGATAATGAAGATGATCGTAAAATGCATATATCCAGCCCACCCTATACGTGGTGCGTCGCACAACTGAATGGCCGAATGGAGGGGAGAGCGCGCGGGTCATTGGACTTTCCTTATTGTAGTATTCCTGGAATTCTGGCCCTCTACATCCCCGAAGACTGCAATAAACGAATGTCTACTGTATGTATATGTATATGCGATACAAAAAATTCAAAAAATTCTGAGTATTACTTGAAACATACTTTAATATGAAGACAAAACGCCATATAGTATACACTTACAAAATCTTATTAAAACGTCAGCGTTACACCTGGGGACTTCTCTTTGCCAGTGCCGAGGAGCCTTCGAACACTCATCGAGGATCTACTGTAGTTTGCTGGTGCCGAAAATGCGCGTGAAATGAAACATGCACCTTCCACTGACTTCTTGTCAGCGACGCAGTGTACACTCCTCAACATTACAATAAGTATTTAATGATATTTCTATCAACTCCAAATAACAATGGACAAATAATAATCAACTCCAATTCAAATGATTCGGTCGTATGAGTATATACAATTCAAATTATTGGTTGTATTACTTTTTTAGTACGATCGAAAAAGAAATAATGATTTAATTACGCTATGTATGAAATCCACAGATGTAAATAAAGTAGATACAGCAACAATATAAAAATTATAGTTTATTTAAGGTTTCAGTTGAACGAGTGCATTAGAAAAGTAGGTATAAAAGGACAACTAAATGTTACAAATGTGTTGTACTGAATGAAGGAATTGTACCTTAAGTCTTGCAAACAAAACATATATAGAAGTATCAAAAAAAACTTCTGCAAAATAAACAAAAATGTATAATTTAATGTAAACATTTTTTAATGAAAACCTTAACTGCAAGTTATATAAATGCATAGTACTTATTTTTTATGGACAACAGATTGTGTTGTACATTTTATTGCCAGTAGTGTTGATAGAAAAGTTGTAATACAATATTTACTAAATTACCTGTATTTGGATACTGAATCCAATATTAAAAAAACATGATCATTGAATCCCTTCCACTGTCTACACGCAAAACATCATAAGACACTCATGCATCACTCACGCATAGTAAACATAAAATTCTTTTCTTATCCTTATCCTTATCCTTATCCTTGTCCTTATCCTTATTCTTATTCTTATTCTTATTCTTATTCTTATTCTTATCCTTATCCTTATATGTAATAAGTCCCTGTCTGTCTGTCTGTCTGTTCGCTTATAACTAAAAAACTACTAGATCAATTTCGATGCGGGTTTTTTTTATCGCATAATACAATTTTTGAAGATGGTTTTAGGCTATTTTCTCGATTTACCAGCGAGGACAATCGTAAGGTCAAAATACTGTGACTGTTCGACAAATGTTCAAAAATCTACGTGTCATGCCAAGTAAAGGGCGATTCTCCCTTGGAACAGTCGAGCGACAATGTAACACGTACATACACTTCCGCTGCTTGAGCCAATGGTGAAAATAAAGGCAGACAAAAAAAAGTCCTTTCAAATTTGTTTGGCTGCCTCGACTCTCAATACTTTTTTGTATTTCACCCGCTATCCTTTTCTTCGACCCGGACTCAGTCTGAAATTAATGAAGTGCAGAAATCATATTCTTCTACTCTTCTATCTCAACTCTGAACATTTATCGAAATTCACTGTACTGCTATGTTCCACAGTACTGGCCCAATCTCCATGAAATTTCGGATATAAGTAAAATAATACCTAAAACTAGAATAGAAGCCAGTTGTTAGTTTCATATCAGGGTATGCTTTGTAATGACAATTAACAAGGCACAAAGCCAAACCCTGGAGGTCCGTGGCGTTAATTTACATGAACATTGTTTTCACATGATCAGCTAATATCGTCTATAGAGAAGTATTCTATTGAAAAACGGTAAAAATGAAAAATTATAAAATGAAAGAAAAAGTAAAAACCAGAACCCACCACTTCCACGTATGTAATTGGCTTTGGATTGTGGTTAAGTGTGGATACACGTATGATATAATTAGAAAAACAAATTTACTGTACAATATAATTAACTGTTGTGACAGTTTATACCCCATAATTTAAAATCTTATGCTGATATTTATTCATGATATATTATAACCTATCTTTATGTATGAACTAGAATTTGATATACAACATAAAACTGCCCGCGCTAAATCTGGTACATCAGCTAATAATAACTTATATTAAATAAAGTACTCCAGACATTACTGGCAGTCATATAAGTAATTGGTAATAACAATATCACCACTTTGTTATGATAAGAGGAAGTAGGTGTACTCAATGGTTATTATGTTACATTACATGTATCCAGTTTAACTGACCGAACAATGGATTACCAAGCCTGTTGGTACCATGACATTTCAAGGAAGCAGAAACACCACTTGGTATAGAAACACGCAAAGTCAACATATGCACTTCAGTTATGTATATGCACATTTTATAGTGTCACTTTGTCTATACATTGCACTTAAAATTCCTAATTTCCCTGTATTCCATTATAAATTCGATTGACAGAGTCTTGTTGAAATAAATTTTGTATTTCTGAAATAGAAACAAAGTAACAATATATCGTAACAATTTAGAAAAATGTTCATCAAATGAACTTACCTTCCTTTTGTGTACTTGTAAATTCTGTTTCAGGGAATGCAACATCAAATGTTATATACAAAGTACCATAGAGATTATTATTGTCATAATTAGGCATTCCTTCTCCTTTCTTCCTAATACGAGCCCCTGGTTTGGTGACTTTATCCCTCTGAATAGTCACTTTATGGCCATCTAAATGTTCTATATCCATTTTAAAGCCTATCAAGGCATCCTGCATAGATATAGTAACATTTGTATAGAGATCATCACCAATTCTCTCAAAAACTGGGTGTGGCTGAGTTCGTATTTTCAAAATTAAATCCCCAGGTTCTCCATCTATATGTGGTTCACCTTCTGCTGTAAATCTAACTTCCTGCTCATCTACCATACCAGCTTCTACTTCAACCTCCAATACCCGCTCTTCAGTAACAAATTTAACGTTTGGACACTCTGAACACACTGGCTGTTGCATCATTTGAAATCTTCCATTTCCTAAATTACGAGTGACAAATTCTTGTCTACAATTACATTTTCTAGTTCCTTTAGCTGCCTTCGTAACTGGCTTATTTCTTGTGAGCTAAAATTAATTGTATATTATTTAATATCTGTAAATCTTTTTTCATTACACATTAAATCTTACCTCTATAAAATTTCCACTATATAATTCTTCTAACGTAACCATTAAATTCATTACAATGTTAGAACCTTTTGGTGTTTCATGTTGATGCTGAGATTCCCCACCAAAATGAAAACTAAAATCTCCAAAAAAACTTGCAAAAGGATCAGCATTATTCATCATACCATCTCTTTTTAAACATTCTTCTCCACATCTGTCATACATTTCTCTCTTTTCATTATCGGAAAGAACCTCATAAGCAGCACCTATATCTTGGAACTTTTGCGAGGCATTTGGATCTTCTTTATTTTTATCAGGGTGCAGTTCTTTTGCCAACTTTCTGAAAGCTTTTTTTATGGAATGTTGACTTGCTGTTTGTGGTACTCCTAAGATGGCATAAAAGTCTCTCCTACAAAAACATATATGCTGTGTACTATCATGATTGTATACAAATCAAAATCAATTCAAATACGAAACATTAAAGATTAATATCATTTCATATAATCTAATGTTTGTAACAACAATACAAATGATTATGATAAAATGTTCAGTAAATAATCCAAGAAGAATCACAGAATGTATGTGATCAAAATATTTAAAAATACTTGTTTTTTCCCAAGAATTATTTATATTTATTTTATCATTTTATTAATCTGACAAAAATTAAAGCACGGAACTAGAGGTTATAAAGTTTTAACAAAATAAACATTACGAATCTATATAATAAATACATTATAGAAAAGTATGTTACTTTTTTACGTACCCTGCTACAGTTAGAATCACATATACTGTTAAATTTATGAACAAACACCAAATTAATTTTATCGCTGCCATCCTAGCAGACGTTACAACAAACATAGCTGCTAAAATCGTGGGTGCTTCGGATTGGTGGATTGAATCAATTCATTCGGTTTCGATGACGACAGAATGAACTTTCAGGCAAATTTATATGTAACGAGAATGCATGTGACAAATCTTTATCGATGACAACTGATTGGTTAAGAATCTCAACTAATCAGTTGTCATCCATAAAGATTTGTCACATGCATTTTCGTTAGATATAAATTTGCCTGAAAGTTCATTTTGTCGTAGTGATGGGCACCATCGACTAAAAACTATCGGCTAAGTCGATAATAACCAACGACTACTTTCAGTCGACTAAATTTAGTCGCTTGAAGCGACTACTTTCAGTCGACTGAATTGAGTCGCTTGAAGTAATTCGCTTGAACTATCGAACTATTGATCGCTATTAGAGATGGCGTGCAAAATCACTAACGGTGATTTATCACAGTGATCACCGAATCGCGATCACGGTTGATCACGGTCGTGATTTAACTTCATTTACGACTGTGATTGCGATTTTTTTATCTTGAGTGAATTTACTCACTGCGATCGTAAGTCCTTGATCTTCAAACAGAAAAACGTATTCAATATGATTTTACGATGAATTACATTACTATTTGTGTTTGTAAAAATCAGTAGAAAAAACAAGAAATTCTAAAAGAATGATTTGCTAGGTAACATGTAGATTATAATTTATAATCATTAATTTATTCATTATTCTTCATAGTTTCTAATTATTCCTTCACTTTATACGATATAACTCGAATTTTTGTTTTGATGTTAATATAAAATATACAGATTATGTGTCGCGTGTAAAGAACTGTTAGCTTTCTCCACCAATCAGAAACGATCACGAGAAATCACGAATCACTGTGAAAAATCACCGTGATTGGGAACGAACGTGATCAAATCACGAGTGATTCACAAATATATATTTTTATGCATTACCAAGAATTGTGCAAATTATTGCTTATAACCTAATTAATTTTCATAAAAAATTTAGAGCAGTTAAGTTTTTAAGTGCCAATATTGAATAACTTACCAAAAATCGAATATTAGTAATTGTTTAAAAAAACTTGTTAGCACTTATATTTTTGAAATTCTATCTATGCTCAAATTTGTTGTGTATGTAGTCTAAATAGTTGTTGACAATTCTAGAATGATTCATTTACAAAACGTTCGCTCATTGAGAACAGTAACTTCTTTCATGAAATTACTGGGTTTTCAATCGTTAGAAAATGATACTATCTAGAAATAGCCACTTAAGGGGGGAGACTCCTTTGGGGCCAACTCCGAATCGATCGAAGCGCCGATGTAAACAACCGGACGCCAGCGAAAAGACAAAATCGATATTTCGGACGGCTTGATAATGCGACATCTAGCGGCAGTACCCACAAATAAATTTTGTTCCCCGTTACCATCAAGCTGGATTTGTGTATTTCCTACGCGAAGACAGTGTTGCCGGACAGTATCGTTTTTCTTACGCTGTTGCCTCACGTCCCGCATGCAATTCTACCCGTGAGGAGAACGATGGAATAGCTACGGCCTACGGCTCGTGGCGAGATTTCGATTCTCGCCGAACACGTCCAAGGCCAGCGACCGACCCATCGGCATACAATGTAAACAGACGTAGATGAGATAAGGAATGACGCACGAATGAAAATTTTAACTTTTACAATTTGCAATATATTTTAATGAAAATGTCATGAATGAGTTGAAGAAATTCT
>NW_015373895.1:0-45906 GCF_001272555.1 Dufourea novaeangliae | reverse complement strand
CAGCGGAAATAGATTTTGAACTAACAACGATTTTTCGACTTTCTTGTATATATGTGCACAGGGATAAGGAAAGAAGGACTTGAAGGATTTGAAAAAAAGTACGATCTTCATATTATCAAAAATGTTTTATTTTAATGAAAATAATTATTGACATATATGAGGCGGCTGCCGGCCGCCGCGCCGTCCACCGCGACGGTCGCTATACATGATTCTTTTTATCATTTTTTTTATTTGAAACAGTAAAATAAAAATTAGATCTTATAATTATATTCGTACATTTATATCGGTAGTGGGCAACTGTTTGCTCACGATCATCGAAAGGAAAAATTCCAGCCGCGCGATACTCGTGAACGATCAGTTGCCCACCTCTGATACCAGAGATGGGTAAATTTTTATATAAATAAAAATTTCAAATAACGAATAAAAGATAAACAAATTATTTGTCATGCGTCAAATAAAGGTAATTCTGGTAATCTTTATAAGACGCATGACAAATAATTTTTTTATTTGATGAGAATTTAGTCGACGAACAGATTTTATAAAAGTACATTATAAAAGTTCACGGTTTCATTCAATCCCTGCTTTTTTCATGGGGCGATACAACATTGTAACGCGCGTGCCGGGCCTTCGACTCCCCAACACTAGTGCTGGGCCTCGTGAGGCCGCCTCCACGAGTCGTGAACGTGAAGCCGTCTCGGCGCGCTGCGGGCCGCAGGCTGCGGCACCAAAGTATGCGGTTGCCGAGTTCACGGCCCCTCCCCCACCCCCAGTGGTGTGGATGACGCCTGGTCAATAATCGCAAATCAACAAAGAGTCAATAATCGCGAGGACTCTGTAATGGATTGATAAGATTTTCCTGGTGAAAATGAGTCTGAACACGGCATAAATTGGCCGGTTCGGCATGTTACAAAGAAGTGGTGGGGGATAATCGGTGGCTCTCTCGCTGATTTTACTGTATTTAATTTTAATTTCGTCTGCCTATTTTAAAAATATTTTTTACAGAATTCTTTTTTAGCAAATTTAAATATTACTAATTATATTCTCTTCTATACAAACAAATCAAACTCATTTATGAATTTTTTCTATGAGTAATTTAGTTTCTTATCATAATTTGATAAAGTATTTACAAATACAATGTGACTAATTACATTGTACACAAATTTTTATGTGTTGTACAGTATGTGTTTCATTATCCGAATTTCTATAAGAAATTAAGAATTTATGGAAAGGTAAACAACGTAAATGAAGATAGACAAACATTGATACAAAAATACTAATATAGAATTGATCATCTACAATTGTCCATACATACATCTTATATATTAATGCATAAATTTGAAAACAAGAATGATATAAATTTCATACTGACAACTATTTTAATACAATCATTACACTCTAAAAGTTTCCAATACATGCAAAGATTTTAGAAACAATGATTTCCGTTAGCTGCAAATTCTTTGTTTTAATGGAAGATCACTTTCAGAATCACTTGATTCATTCATAACAGTTGGTTCATCTTCAGAAGAGGCATAGTTCTCTGTTTTAACTTCTATTTTCTGTGCCTTTTTAGCCTATAATATACAAGTTTACTGATGATAATCATAATAATAAATTCAAAGAATTTAAAAAATACCCATCACTTTAGGTATTATACCTGTCTGCAATTTTTAGAAGGTCGTTTAGGTGTACTAATTTTTGGAAGATACTTATCAGCTACACCTTCTACACGTCTAATATCAAAATCTTGATCTACTTTAGTTACTGTTTGTAATCTTTGTTCCTCTGATGTTACATACAAATCATCTGGTTGATGATAGCTGTTATGCACTTCATACGCTCTTTTACTACAAAATAATGCAGCACACACTGTACACTTTATTAAATCTTCTGGGACAGCTTCTCTCTCTTCCTGTAAAAAACACAAAATTAATCACATTAATATATAAGTATTACAACAAAAATTTCAAACTTTTTATATATGTATATTGCATTACTTGAGTATGAGCTCGTTCCAAATGTTGTTGTAAATTGAATTTTATAATATATTCAGCTCCACACAAGTGACAGTAATATACACTGAGAGCATCATTCATAGAATTCACTTTGATTTTATTGCTAGGAGGTGGTGTTGCAATTGGTTGAAAAAGGTATACCATTCTGTAAATTACATTTAAATAAAACTTAAACATATTTAATTATACATCACGATAATTGCTGAAAAATATTTTAGTGTACCTCTTATGTACAGAACGGTAATGATAATCTAAAGCTTTATCATTATAAAATAACACATCACACTCTTCGCATTTTTTATGTTGCTCTTTCCTTTCACTTTCAGATGAATCATGCGATGCTTGATGACTATCCCTGTGTGTCTATTGAAAATGTGAATAGTTTAAAACATTCCAAAAAAAAACATGATTATAATCAGTAAGGGAAGAAACATACTTTTAGAGGAAACTGCATTCCACAATAATGACAATAAAATTTTGCTGGTGAATTAGGATGGACTTTAAATCTATGTCTTATTGTTGCTGTGATTGAATCGAATGCTTGTCCACACATATCACATTGGGTGTCAGCATTTTTGTTATTTTTCACAGGTCTGCCTCGAGTATCTATTTCTTTGTTGGCATGCTTTCTGTATAAAGTATTTGATTCTTTATATACAATAAAACATTTTATTCTTAAAATATTCTCTTATTTATTAATTAAAGCTTTCCAAAGAATTTATTTTTCTTTTGTTGTTTTTTCTAGAAATGAATGGTTCAGTGAAAATTTAAAGGATAAATAAAAAGTCAAGACTATAACATGTAGTTTTAACCACAGCATGGATAGAATAATCGTTACAATTAACTTTATACAGCAATACAAAATAATTATGTAGTTCGTAACAGTTGAACATTGTATAAATAAAGATTTTGCTTGACTGATGTTTTATTTGAAGACAATTTTATAAGATACTTTGTGTAAAATGACATAAGCAATTCAGAGCTTTAATAAAAATAATAATATTAAAAGTTTAATAACGCATGTTAAATATATTAACAATTACTATTAGATAACTCTATTTTGTAAAGCAATAACATCCAGTTTTACTTCCAAAGTATTTAAAGTGATCAGAAGTAACATTTACTATCCCCTTCATTAAAATTGTGTTAATTATAAAATGTTAATAAGTTTATGTATCTTTGATGTACAATTTACATTTAACCATGAAAAATATTCTGCGACTCTCAAGTAAACAAGTACTGAAAATTTTCTACATCTGTTTCTAAAAATACAAGATAAGTATCAGTTACAAGTCAAAGTACATTAAAAAGTGATGTAAATGAATATACATTTTTTTGTTCTTAATACTTGTTAAAAATGTCTAAACATGTAAGGAGAGTTTTTCATCTGTAATCTGCCCATATTTAAATAAATTTTTATAGAGTAATGGAGATATAAATATCAGGTGTACTAATAAAGACTCTACTAGATTTTGCCAAGTTTAACATTGATTTTTCAGAAAACAGAAGTCTCTGTTGCTTTAATAACATCCATCCTCATTCCCCAACATATCTTCATTTTTAGAAAGCAATGCTGTAATAATAACATGCTTTCCAACTTCATTAAAATGAAAATATGAAATAAGTATAGTGTTTATTAAAAATAATTCTTAAAACATGGATGTAAGTAATAGGGAAGATGTGACATGGAAAAAAAGCAATAAAACATTACATTATCAGAAAAAATTTCAAAAAAGCTTTGATTTGTATAAAAAATCATCTGTTTAATAGACAGTAATGGAAGTAAGTACATTACAAGTAGTGTCAAATCATATTGGCGTGTTTGAACCTTCTTTGAGTTCTGCAAAAAATGAAAATAATACCCATAAGCACACTTATGCCTAACCATTGTTTTTGTTTCACAAAATATACATAGATTTTATATACGCTTAATATAACATATAAATGTGTTCATTTTATATGTATATATCGCTAAGTAATTGTATATACCATTTCAACCTTTGTTTGTGCTGTTAATAAGTTTTTAAAACACCTATATGATACCCAATACTGTGCAACTATCTAAAATGAATCACTTGCTTCCCGAATACTTATTAAACTCAATGAAACAATCTTAGACATTGAAAAGATTGATATTTATAATTACATATCAAACTTAGTGCAGTTGTTAATAGATAATCACTTTACTCCTTGCAATAGACTTTTACATAAAAAAGTTGCTTATACTTTTGAAAACAAACTTTTATTAAACAATTAAGCATCTTGTAATCTATTTATTGTCTATAGTCAAATTCACATATGTTTAGCTTTAACATTTTAATCCTCATCACTCTACAAAAACTCATTTGAATATGGCAGATCACTTAGGCACTCTTTTTCTTGAAGCATAATATTTATTATCTCTAATAGTTACAACCAAGTTTATAATACCATTGTACAGATGATTAATATTACTATACAATGCAATAATTAATCTAACATAGATTAAACATTATAACATTAAGTTATAAAGAATCCAGCCAAAACTATACAAATTCCTATTAAGCAATATAGTTTGTAACAACCTCAAAAATATATATTTATTAACATGATTATAAGGAGGTATAAATATATGATATTAATGATGGAAATAATGTCAAAACTGCATGGAAAATGTTATTTTACCTTTGTGTTTCAATTATATCAATTATCTAAACAATCTAAAAATTATTCAAAATTGTTAATATATATTTGAAAAAATGCATTTTTTAAAGAACATTTTGAAAATCATTTTAAAATTGGGTGAATATGCATTTTATAAATTGTTGAAATTATTTGTGATAATCAGTATAATTTAATATTATTTCTGTAATAGCTCTGACATATAGATGTTTAAAGATATACAAATTAAGAGAAAGAATAGCGCGAATATTAAACTCTATCGATAATACAGTTAAATATCATTTCTAAGCATGTATGTTTATTGTACATCAAGATTCGTATTATATATACAAATAAAAAAATATAGACCTTGTAAAGAAAATGTCTACTCCATAAAGTCGATTACTTGCTTACAAATAATATGAATAGTAATAGTTTCTGCTGGTACCTAAAATGTGCCTGTAAGGCCTCCTTAGATTCTAATTTTGAGTCGCACAAAACACACTTGTGTTGCCTTTTAGCACTCATTTAAGCGCAAATTCTTATTTCAGAAAAACCATCAGAAATTTACTGGACGTTTCTGTGCCAGGTAATATACAAATCTGTCACGCAGCGTAAACCAATTATGATAAATATGTTTAAAATCAGTCACGATTTGCACTGATACAATTTTTAGTTTTTTAGTACATTGTTGTTTTTTAACTAACACGTTATTCATTCATAAATGAAAGTTAAAAATTTCTTAGAACTCACGCCCGCGTAGAAAAATCAGTTTTCAGCCATTTTATTGTATTGAAAGTCGCGCCACCTATCACTGCCAATACAAAAAGAACGAATAAACATCATGGACATACCTATATCTATCCATATCTATCAAAAGCAATCAAAAGGTAGAAACCACGAACATCGGGTTGTATCAGGTAAATTCACATGTTTATTTCTTTCATTTGATAATATTCTTATTGAGTATAAATAAGGTTAACGAGATTTTCTTATAAATATTAATGTTTGTAGTACACTACATGAACGGCCAGACACAATAGAGTTTGAATTGAAGTAACAATCTGTACTTTTCAGTACCACGAAAAATATTAAATTTCTATTTTGCTACATAAATTACATTGCTACGTTATACTGTGTTGTAGGCATCACCTTATAACAGGCATTGAATAAAATATGGCTTTGCAGGTTAGGTTGACAGGGAATAGTCAATAATTGCCAGATTAAGTGTTTCTAGTATTTTTTATTTTTAGCTTAATGTTGCAATACCACCAATACTGTTAATAAGATTCTCATATCATTAAAATAAACTATTTACAAAAGGAATGAAAATATTGTCATATAAAAATAGAAAATAAATCCTTATACCCTCCCAGGCACATTGCAATCGTTGATGTTACAAAACAGATTGCGGCCGACGGAGTGTTAAAAGGAAGAATATAAACTGAATATTTTAACAAAATATTATTTACTTTAATTTAAAAACGAATGTTTTCTAAACAGACTAACAAGACTTATAATTTTAATTTTTTTTATTAATAAAATTATAATTATATCAAAGATAATTACTTAAATGCTTTATCATTATCAACCATTAAAAAATTGGAGTAGTAGACTATGTACATGTTACATTGATACTTGCACACAAATGAAACCATGAAGAAAACAAAACTGTTGTTTCAATGCAGTTCTTGATATAGTGTAGGTGGTGGTTGTCCATCTGTTACACCTTGTGCTGCTAATTCAGCTAAAGTTCTATCAAGGTAACTTGTGTCAGGATAACCATGGCCAGATGTTGACGGGCCTAATTCCGTCTTGTGGTGAATTTCATTCCATGTTACCACATCTTCTCGACCAGTAGTTACTGATCGCCCAATTGTAAATATTAATCTTCGTTCAAAAGCCATTTGTAATAATCTTAAAACTCTTCGACCTAGATTATTATCTGGAAGATAACATACTCGTGGAAAACCCACAGCATAGTAAGCCTGACCAGGATTGGGATGCTCATTTCCTTGAATTCCCGATGGAATGCTGAAATATTTTAAAAATTAATTATATACATATACATGCACTTATTATCATAGCTTATTTTTAAAAGTATCTGGAATTTTATTTTTTTTTCGACTTTTGTATACACTGAGAACCAAATGTACTATCCACGGTGAATATTTTTTTATTACACTTATACAATTTGATACAGTACTTTTTTTTTATACAATTAGCTAAAATACTTTTTTACTAGACTTATACAATTTGGTATTATAATATTGTAAATTTATTTTTGTAGAGCAAAAATATTGAAAACATTTTCGTTTTAGAAATTTGACCCCTAGGTCAGAAATTTAAGAAATTGAACATAATATGCCATTTTTGGAATTTGCAGGGATTTTAAAATTGTAGTCGCAACAGGCCGAAAAAGGTCGCGGCGTCCGGCGACTCACTTAAGCGCGCCGCGGTGCACAGTGGAAAGAACTGACCCTTCGTGTGTCATAAACGTAGAACTTTTGATAGAATGATCAGTTTGTAATCTACTTACTCATAAGTTATTTGAATTGTATTTGTATTTGGGAATCCAGGTAAAGCACGTGGTATCCTTGTCCAATTCATAGTCCCACGAGGTTGATTTCCTCTCTTTTCTCCATAAATTAAACGACAAACAGGACACTGTATGTACATGGGATGTTGTTGGCAACTGAGCATTGCATTTAAACATGTTAAATGCAGTCTGTGTTTACAGCGAGTCAATTCTACTGTCAAGGGTTCAGGCATACCAAGACATACAGGGCAGGAATCAGAATCAGTACTCTCTACTACTTTCACATATTGAGAAATAACATCCGATTCCGTATCTGTGCCGAAATAAAACAAAAAAATATATATCAAATTACATCAATAATAAAAGAAGAGGGGGGGGGCGGTAAATTACCCAAAATAGGATCTTTAAATGCATCATCACTTCCTACGCTGCTATCTAATAAGTCTACTGGATTTTCATGACTCAAATATGTAGAAACTGTGTCAACACTAGGTCTACGTCCGCTTTTTGTACTACTAGAATCTACATCGAGTACATTATCCCATGTTTTTCTTTTCTGACCAGATTCCATGGTTGTAACTGAATTACTGTTTTCTATACCATGTCTGTTGGTAAATATGTTGAAATTGCTCAATATAACACGTGCTATATTTGATGGACCAGTATCACCATTTTTACCCTATTAGCATCCAAGTAAATTTATCAGGATATGTTTACTGTCATTTAAAAAAAAAATGTATTCACTTACCTTCTTATTGCTCTTTTTTGTATTTCCTGTAGATGATTTTTTATGCGTTACTTTTGCTGTTGTATTTTTTATAGTTACACATGTAGATTTCTTTCCTGAAATAACTTGCAGTTCCTCTAAAGCAACTTTTACTAAAGGATAAGGTGCTTGCTGAATGCGTCGTATTGGTCTCACATATCCAGTACAGCAACGTACTTGAGTTAAATTACAAAAATTTATAATATAAGGAAAACCTAAGTAAGTCTTAGAAATGTCAATAGTTTTATCACCCTAGAATAAAAAGATACGTTTATAATTAAAACTGTATTTATAACTCCGAGTTAGATATGTCCAACTGGTCAATGTCATAAGCTGTTTTTGGCTTACTAGAATAAAGAGCAACTAAGAGCACACAAGTTAAGCCTCAAAAAATAACAAATGCTTTTTTGCTTATACAAGCTCCATTTGGATGTGTTTGCTTTAGAAATTGATTTCATAATCACCCTTGCCCATGCTTCTTCTATAAGACACTGTACTTCCATATCGTATGTGTGCCAATCATCTGTATCACCAGCCCATTCCCACTTAGCTCCTTTGCCTGCTGGTGAACTTGGAACGTAAAACTTTCTTCTGACATTGTGTGTTTCATCTCCATTTTCACTACATTGCATTTTAGTCTTCAAATTTATGTAATACCTATTTCAAACATTAACCGTATCAATACTTGCTTCTTTATTATTTGAGCTCTCAAGCAACAAATACATTAAAAGTATAACTTTTCAAGAATATATTATGAAGAGAATTTTTTTATCTTCTATAAAATAGAAGAAAACAAATAAGAATATAATTTTTTGCATGGGACAAATCTAATTTTAGTCATAAAATTTTGTTCATGTTTATACATGAAATATATTCATAAACAAGACACAATTTAGACCATTGCATGCATTAATAGATACATAGCGAATCTGTATGCATCGTCAAATTTTCATAAATTGATCTACAACAATATTTATGTAGACGATTTTCTTTTCTCATAAGAATTTCATTGGGTTTACAGTAAAAGAAAAGCTACAATAAGCTGCGCGGAAATTGTTATTTTACTGTATTTTATATACACAATTAGTACATATAATACGAATACAAATTCCGCAGTTTCTTAATAAAAATAATATTTAACGACGAACCTATCCAAATTTGGGTCTGCATCATTAAGAAAGACCCGTGTAAGTTTTTTGCAATGTGCTCGTTCAAGGTGTTGCGATACCGCAGGGCTATAAGGTCTCCAACGCCCATAACGATTTTCCCACTCCCACACAACCACAACATGACCGTGTTCTTGTCCTTGGGCGTTCATTTTCTCACTTAGGAATTTCACACGCACGCGCGACACACACTTACGAAGCGGGAACGTGGGAACATTTTCGAGTCCCCCACGGTCACCTTGATTTTCCTTCTTGTATCTACTACTGTCTTTACGAAACCATTACTGAAACATTGTTACGTCCGGACATTCTATTTTTATTTAATAGAAAATACAAGATTCAAGTATCATACACGATTAAATTGAAGAAAGAGTCGAAAGAAAAAAGTTGTCAATGGCAACGTCACTCCAAATGTCCAAATCGTTTTGTTTGCGTGAACGATCGATGTGAAGTATACCCGATACTGAACTTCGAGTAATCGAAATATCGAAAATCGAATTGGAAAGAACCATATTTAAAACAATACAATACTAGAGTTTATTTAAAGTCAACATTGTAACGCAAAACCATAACAAGCTTCGATTAATGGCTGGTGTTACGAATGAAACTACATATATCATTTTCATAAATAGTATTTTATTATTTTATACAAGACATTATAAATAGTTGACCATGACCGTATTTTCGATAGAAATTTAAAAAATCTGTGGAATGTAATAATTTCTTTTTAGTGTGTTTAATTTTTCATTATAGGTACTTACAATTCTTTACTAGCTATAAACATAATATTTTATTTACAGTGTATATAATGGTTAGTATCAATGTCGGTACCTATATGAAAATCTATATATGTATATGCTATCTACATATATGCATTTATGACGCCAAATAAGTGTTTGAACGTAGGAATATCGCAAGTACGAATATATCAGTCACTGTTTGCATAACGAAAGTAGATATATACTGTTTTATGAAAAAAACTATTTGTTTCGTACTGAGTTAGTAAAAATTTAAAACATACTTTTCAAATAAATATATACTTTTATTGTACTTACTACTGTACTTCTTTGGGCTACCAAGGTATGACGGTATGACTGAACCGTGTGTCAGAATTCTGTTATGAATGTACTTAATTTAAAAGAAATCACTACAAGTTAATCTTGTCCGTCAAAAAAATATTAATTGATAGTAAAAGAAAGTATGTATGGATTCAACAATAACTATATTTGCAACCTGAATTGACATGTAGGTTAGCTTTTACAACGAAAACATTCTTACGAATATTTAGGAAACATGGATATGGAAAAAATTGCTGTATTTGCTAGCGTAGGATTCGCAATAGCTGTTGCAGCATTTGTTATATGGGGACCTTCCCCCAAACCTAGAAAAAAAGGTATATTGGCAAGTTTTTTCAGTTTATAGAAAAGTGTTTTATTTATCTTCTAATAAAAAATAGTTTATAATTTCGTGAATGTCTTTACAGGAAAAATTATTGGAATCAACAATTTGGGATATACATGCTTTTTAAACTCTCTCTTACAAGCTTTAGCTGCATGTCCGATTTTTATTGGATGGCTAAAAAAACAGTGCGAGAAAAATGGCAAAGTTAATTTTATTTCAACTTTACTTTCCGTCTTTAAAAGTATGTTAATATATTTAGTAAACTACTCATTATTTTATCAATTCTTTCACAATTAAAAAATTATGTGGTTCACGAATTTCATGTTTAACCCTTTGCACTCGACTGGTACTGTTACAGGGGTCATACATCAATGCAAACTGCAAGACTCAGAGTGTAAAGGGTTAAAAATATAAGAAATATCCTAATAAGCGTCATCACGTAAATGTAACATTATTTGCAATAAAACTTGTGTGTATGATAATTCTTTAGAGAATGTTTGACATGCATTATACTTTGTTGATAATCAGGTACATCTAGGAACTAAAAATTTTCAAAATTGAGAACAAGAACTATTTTTTTCAATATCAGGAAAACCTTACTAAATAGAAGAAAATGATTCAAGCAAGAGTTATATATTCATTAGTGACAGTTTTGCTACATAATCAGTTTTTTTAAAAATCAATGTCTGAAAAAGATATACCGAAAATGAATCATTCTTGTAATAACAACCTATCTGTTATTTCACAAAATATTAATAGGAAGTTCCACAAGATGCATAAAGGAAAAGTCATTAATGAAATTTGTAAATAAATGGAATTTTTATAACTATTTTTTTGTTAGAAATCAATGGATATGCAGAAGACCTGTACGGAGATGTAACACCAATAGAAATAATTTCATCCCTTGGTAATCTATGGAGTTTTGCACCAGGGTATCAAGATGCACATGAATTATTTCATGTTGTACTTAATGCATTACAAGCAGAGATTCAACCTGTAAACAGGGTATGGTTAATGAATAGAAGTTATTAAATTAATATTGTTAATATTATAAAGAAATAGAAAACATTGATAAGAATAATTTCAGAAAGGTTGCTTATCTGATGTTTTACTACAAAGTCCAACAATAGTAACGGATATAAAAAAATTAGGAGATTCCTTGACCTTGAGAAGTGTATCTTGTAATGATATTGTATCAGCTAATAAAAGTTCAAATGTGCCAAATGGATTTGATAAAAATTGTAACAGTCATGCCATGTCCACAACACCATCAATATCAAATATATCAATGGCATATAATAAGCCTGGCATGATTCTTGCTAGGTCTTCAGAACTACTTTCAAAAAATGTCGGAGACGTAGGAAATAAAGAATCATTTAGATCATGGAGCTCTTTATGTGCAATGCCTGTTCCTAATATACCAACAATGTCCATTGAGGCACATCCATTTTCAGGGTTATTAACTAGTCAATTACAATGTAGTAACTGCAAATGGAAGGTCGGTTTTATTTAATACTCGGTTATGATAGTCGATTATATGAAATGAATGAGAATATTTTTTTACAGTCACCTGTTCGTTATGATAAACTTGAAACAGTTTCCTTACCTTTGCCTCCTATGGGCCCACATACTAGGACACATCATACATTGGAAGAATTACTAACGCGTTTTGTAACTAGTGAAGTTATTCAAGATGTATTATGTGATGGATGTGGAATGCGTTGTTTCGCTACGAAAACTTTAACTCTTGGAAAACTTTCCAAATGTTTGTGTTTACATATTTCAAGAACTACATGGAGTCCTTCAGGAACACCGATTAAAAGGGATGATCTAGTAAAGTTTCCTCAAATACTGATATTGGATCCTTACACTTTTACAGAAACGACAAAACGAAATGCACAGGTATATTATATTTTAGTGAATATAGTTTTGTTTAAAAAAATTCAGAATAAAAATGTATGTACGTGTAACAAATATATAATATTTTCAAGGGCGATCCTGAAGCAACAATGTTGCTTGCTGCTCGAACAACACTGTTGAATAAATACAAGTATCAGCTACGCGCAGTTGTGGAACATCGTGGATCTGTCGATTCAGGGCATTTTGTTTGCTACAGACGAGGGAATAAGCCGAATCACTGGCTATATACCTCCGATAACGTGGTTGAAAGCATATCTCTAATTGAGGTTTTATGTGCCACACCATACCTCCTGTTTTACGAACGCATTCATAGCACATAAGTGTATCTAGTAACTACGAATTCTAGTACTTTGAAGGAAAAAATTTATTTGTTTTATATAAAAAGTTATTCAGACACCAAAGTATGCATGCATCATCGAAGAATGGTACTAATTTAAAACAACAGATAATGGAAAAAGTGGAAGCAAAGAGATTGTTGTGCAAAATCTAAACATTATAGTTTTGAACAGTTGCAGATGTACACAATTCACTTTTTTCCTTTTTCCCTAGTTCAGAATAAAAATTCGTATTATACTTAATACCAATTAATTACTTAAATAATTACAATGTAAATCCACAGTTCTGTAGAAGAACAATTTATGTGTGACTAACTTTTTATGAAAAATAAATAAAGCCCTTCAAGAATGACAATGCACATTGGTTTAGAGCCGGGGTGTCAAAATCATTTTAATCACGGGCCTAACAAGTAGAATTCATGCAGGTCGGACAATATGTATTTATATTATATAGTTATTTCAATTTTTTAATTTCGCAGTTTAGCCGAACAATCATAGTGGAGTTCCCGCTATGTATCATATACAAAGAAATTTAAACTTGCTTACATTTTGACAATATTTTCAATTCGTATAAAATATAAGTCATTGCGGGCCATAAAAATACACGCCGGGCCACCAGTTTGACACTCGTGGTTTAGAGTAACATAATAATAATACAATCGATGAGACTGTTTGAATATTAGAATAATTTCTACAGACTGGCAAAATTGCTTCATTTTTTCATGTGTTCATTTTAGACGAAATAGTACAAGTTTATTTTTTTCTTTTATCCAGTAGTACCAAATATAATTTTTATTGGTCGAATAACTATAGTTGTGATTAAGCTTACAGAACAGTTCACAGAATTTAATTCATTAGGTTTCATATTTCGTATGGTATTCCACACATGTGTAACATACTTGTAATAGAATTATTTCAATACTAAAAGTGTAATATTTGTCACTATTGTTACTTATAAATTTAATATACAATTATTTGATTTAATTAAATAATACAAATTTTTAAGAATTTTTGTTTATTGGTTGTATTTACATTATAATTTGAGCATGATATTCATTGACAGTGTAGAATATTGAACTTTGAGAATGAATCAGTTAGCTACTTGAAGGGTTTCGTACATTGTAGCGATGAAAAAGCTTTGAAGTTGTGCCAAACAAGTTGATCATTTTGTATGAATTGACATTTCTCATTAATAATAATGATCTTATTATAACATTAAATTATACATATTTTCTTGCCATGTTTCTATTAAACAAGAGTATAATTGTGTTTTTATAAAAATGCAATTGTATTACAGTATTGGAACAACTGCAGGGTAGTAAGACTAATTTTAATTCTTCATTTTATAGATTTTGTAAGATATTTTAGTATTAGAATGAAACAAAATGTACTGTATATAATATAAGGTCCATGATTATGGTTATTTAAAAACATATGCTTTTATTATATCATTAAAAATATTGAAAGACTACTAAATTAATAAGTATTTACTTCATTTTTTGTTAATATAATTACCTTACATTGTATTACAAAATTAATTTTTCACTAATACTCAGAGCATGAATCTGCCGGCCGAGTTCCCGCGGTCACGTTGGCTACCAATCGCAGTGCGTAGCTAACGCTCGAGGTCAAGCGATCTTGCGACACTCGTCGATGCAAATACTACCTATATACATATACAGGGTGACAATAAAATACCCGCAATTTTTTTTGCTCAGGTGTTTGTCCTGTTTTTATTATTTTTCGTTTACAATGAATGTTATATTTCAATTCCGCGGGAAATTCTGTACATCCTAGTGCTGCCCTCTATGAACTTTTGTGATATTATACGATTCAAAAATGGTGAAAGAAGCTCGTATCTCGGCTATAAATTTGTACAAAAAGGGGCAGAAAGCAAAAGCTATATCAAAACTGCTCAAAATGCCACTTAGAACCGTGTACGACGCTATCAAACGATACAAGGAGACTGACGGATGTGAAAATAGACAAGGAAGGGGGCGAAAACCAACAGTTATTATTTCGGATAATCTCAACCAAATACGTTGCCGAATTTATCGTAATTCTGTCCAATCAATGCGACAAATGGCTAAAACCATTGGCATTAACCACGAATCGCTTCGATTGATGGTCCAAAACGGTCTAAAATGCCATTCCTATAAGCTGGTTCGGTGTCATTATCTGACAGAAGAAATGACAAAACAGCGAAGGAAGAAAGCGAGAAAGTTGCTTCAGCTGGTCGCGTGTGCTCGTCACCGTTCTGTGCTTTTTACGGATGCAAAAAATGTTTACAATTGAGCAATGTCATAACCGTCAGAACGATAGACAATTGTTAAAGGGCTCAAATAAGTCAGCAAAGCGAATTTCTCCCATTTTCCGACTTCTGTAATGGTTTGGGGTGGTATTTGCGCGACAGGCAAAACGCCGTTGATTTTTGTTGACAAAAGCTTGAAAATCAACGCCATCACCTATCAACAACGCATCCTTAGAGATGTACTATACCCGTGGGCTGTGGGCACGTCAGCACTTCGGAAAGGATAAGTAGAGTTTACAACAAGACTAGGCTCCGGCGCATTCGGCCCAATCGGCAATGAGAATGTGCAAACAGCTGTTTTCGGAGGTGTGGGATAGAACGATATGGCCATCAAATTCATCCGATCTCAACGCAATGAATTATTCAGTTTGGTCAATTTTGGAGAGAAAAATCTCCTCTAAAAAATACACCACCGTAGAACAGTTAATGTCTGCTTTAGAAAGAGCCTGGAATCAAATTACTACTGAAGAGTGTGCGACCATCGCAAATAATTTTAAGAAGCGTCTCAGAGCTTGTGTGAAGGCTAAAGGAGGAGATTTTGAAGAATTATTGTAAAATTTTATTTAGCGTTTTGTATTCTTTAAAATAAAATAAAAATTGTTTTAATTCGATGAGTTTTCATAGAGTTATCGTTCTTCGAAAGTATTGCGGGTATTTCATTGTCACCCTGTATATGTATGACCTGGATAACTGGTATTGGAGAGTTGGGCACATTGGGCATGATCCAGTGTGTGTACATCGTGTATTTACATGTTGAAACGTTTCTGTAAGATTAAAGGAATGTGAATATTCTAAAGTCAAATAGAGTTCATATAAACTCTAGTGTGATGATAACGTGTGAAGTAATTTATAATATTCTGTTTGAATGTATTTATATAAGAGTGAATGTGAACAACTAAAAATTTGTAGGTTACAATTGTGTCTGCAAACGTTTGTAAATATCCGATTTCTTCAAACTTATTACGTCATATTCTATTTTTTACAACGTAATTGCAAAGATGCCACACTTCGTTGACACAGAAGACGATATTGTAAGTATTATTCTATAACTTAAGTCTGTATTTATTTATTATAAATGAATAATTTTATTTGCTTTTATTGGCAGATGAAAAATATAAACGACATCACTTCTGATTTCACTTGCCTTAAAATGTCAGCTTTAAAGAAAGCTTATTTTACATGGCCTAATCTAGATGGTGTTACAATTGGTCCTGATTCTACAGTGACTGAAAATGAAAGCAATAAAGCAGAGAATATAGAAAATGAACAGAATTCTTGTAACATTAAATCTCCACAAAAACCAATTCACTTGAAAAATAACAAAGTCTCTATGCAAAGTGGCATTACGTTCTCTGTGAAAAAAATTCTTTTGGAAAGTGAATACCAGAGGAAGGAAGAAGTTCGGGTAACAGATTTTCCCAAAAATACATGATATATAATGTATAAGTTCAGTATAATTATTATAATTAGATTATGAATTTTGTACAATTATAGCATATAGATTGTTTACAATTAAATATGCTAAAATATTTATTAGTATTTAATGAGGTTTCCATTTTACATTCAGCCCTTGAATAACGTAGTTTAGAACTTTCTCGTTTGAGCGTCGTTGGCAGCATATGAAGGAAAATGGAAAAGCTATAAAGGAACATATGGCAATGTCGCAATCACACATGGCAGAAGAACGTGAACGTAAAAGTAAAGAGAACTATGCATACATATTAGCAGAAGAAAGAATTGCGGAGCAAGAAGAAATATGGAAAAGACATGAAAGACAAAGGGAGATGGAAGAATATAGAAAACGAATGAAAGAGAAAGAAGAGTTAACCAAATTAATAATGAATTTGAGAAATGTATTTAAAATGAAGTACAGTGATATTATAGCTGTGTCTGACAGTTGTGAAGACAAAATTTCTATGGCTATCTTGATATCGTCTTATAGTATAAAATTAGAACAGTTATATCATCAGGTAGAGATTATGGATGAAAAAATTAAGGTAAAAAGTAATGCCAAAAAACAATACAAGAAAATATTTGAAGACATAAAATTTTAAAAAATGTAAACTTGTTCATAGAATTTATATGTATATTCTGTATACAGATAGGAGACGTGACATCAGCAGATTTAAGTACTATAGAAAAAGCTGTTCAACAAATTGATGAAATGTTGTGTGTATTTAATGTAGAGATAGGTGAGGAATTGTTTATTTATTTATATATTTTTGTAATTATGGAGAATTTGATGTTTTTTATTTGATATAATCTTAGAAAGGATAAATGCTATGTATAGAGCTAGTTTGGCTAATAAGGAGAACTCAAAGCAATTTCAGTTACAACCTGAAGTTTTAGAAATACAGAAACCTAATGCTATTCAAACTGTTTGTGAGACAATTGATTCACAACAAATTAGCACCAATAATGTTCAAAATAATGGAAACACGTATGAAGATAAAGAACACCAGCAAAATGTGCAAATAATAGAAAATATGACTTCTTCAAACATTCCACTAGTCACTCTACCTGTTGATCCAGAAAAAAATCATTCAACAAATATACAGAATGAAAGTAAATATAAGTTTGTCAACTGTTGATACATATATTTAATATATTAAATTCAACATATTCTTTTTATTTGTAGATCATTTGTATGAATATGTTGATAAAGAATCATTGCAAATATACGTGAATAGCAAACAATTTCTCGAAAATTATATGAAAAGTTACGACGAATTTGTACAGTCTGCAAGCACAAAAAAGTTCAGATTTGAATATCAAAAAGCAATAAATGTACCCATAAATGCAATCTCTGGTATCAGCAAGCAACACTTGTGTGATAAATACGAAAGGTTACATAAACTTCTTATGGGACAATCTTCACTAAACGTCCACCAACACCCACAGGGTGTAGCTTTTTGTAAAAACATCTTGGCTAAAAAAATAGTTGTACGTAATTATTAAACGACATTAATTTTTTCTAGTAATTTGTACAGCATCTAACATACGTTTTTGTACAGAATCAAGGCGAAACACTTGTTTCAAGTAAACCAAAAATGGCATTTCCAATTGCTGCTGTAACTATAGCTCTTTGGAACGATCATTCTGATTTTGGTGATTTACTTTTGTCACACTTTCATAACGCTTGCCCGTATACTGTTCCTATCTTTTTACCGAAAATGGTAGGACAATCGTACGAAGATTATTATAAATCGATGGGTTACAAATATGGTGAAGATGGTACAGTCGAAAAACACGATAAATTTTTGAAAAGAATGTCCGGCCTAATGAGACTGTATGCATCTATTACTATTACATCGCAGAGAAAAGGAATTAATAAAAGTAATCCGCATGGACTTCAAAACGCGTGGCGATGGTTGGCGGCTGTTTTAAATATTGGTAATTAGTTTGCAAAAAGAACATCGTTTAAATATTTATTTGGATAATCTATGATACGATTGTATTTCAGAACCGCGAAGAGAAATAGTAGATCTTTGTGCGACTCTCTTATTGGACATGCTTGAAGTTGCCGGAAATGCACTGTGGACTGCTTATCCGAATCAATTCCATAAACTGTTAATTTTCCTGTCGGAAGAATATTATCCACGTATGCAGAGCGTAGGGAGTGTTGGCGGTGGGCCATTGGTACGACTTGAAGAATTCTTGAAAAACAGTTTAGCAAAAGGTTTTATCCCGCAGCCTGATGGTCAGCTTCCCTCAAACTTCTGGTGAACACATTCTATTTTACGTTTTCTATTTCCCATTCAATATGTCACTAATTTCCAATCAAAATTGTTGCCCGTAAAGAATCATAAGGCAAATGTATAATTTGTATAAAATAATTTTTGATAATCTTTTATGTGAAATTACAATAAGGGCTCGTAAAATACTCTCAAGTTTTTTCCACTACGTTGTAGAATTGATTCAACTGAATTATTTATTACATCTGCTAATACCCACTTATTTCTCTGATATATAAAAAAGTAACATTTCTATAATATTCTATAAGGGTTCTGAGTACATTAGTAAAACCATTGTAATGGACAAAGCTTATCAATTTTCTTTCAATTTGTCAATGTTGAGTTCAACAACAACGAACTTTTTTATTAAAATGTTTTTATTTCACATTTGCAAATTTTAAGAGGACTGTACAAAATAATAAATTTATTGTTTTCTCCCTTTTCGAACTGAAAGAATAGGTTTGTAAATGTAATGCAAAGTGATTATTAATGCCGAAATGATACTCTCAAATTTGTAAAGGAACCTCCCATTAAAAAATTGTGAACCATTTTTCATTTTGCCGGTAAGTTATTACTATATAATTTAAAACTGTTCCACTAAGAGTGTGTTTTGACTAATATTTATCTTGGTAAAATATACAAGTATTATTCGGGCGGTTCCTTTATCGTTTGTTTTCATTCGTGGTTAGTTTTAGTAACTTTAATTGATGTCATTTAAACAACCGATGAAATATATATGATGGTAATACTTTAGTAAGCTTTCTTACAATGATTGAAATTTTCTTGAAATCGAAACGCATAAAACTACAAGACGCGGACTTGTTTCTTCAACGTTTATTGTCAGGTAACTTTAGTACTTGTCGATAAACAGGAGTCCATATTGTAAGTGTGTAGTAAGTTCACGGTCTTGGCAAATTTTTTAGTTGGAAAAACATATTTACAGGTTAAATATACTGTGAGATCTCTTGGTTTCAAAATTTTAGACTGCATAAGAAAAGCTACTAAAATATTATAATTGTAATATACATTTTTTTTAATATATTTACTAGTTTTCGACCTAAACTATGGTTATTAGACTGCGGATGTTTATGCAAATACAGATTTTTGTAGATTAATTTGCGGAAATTGAAATCCGAGACAAATTTGTTCTCATTAATGGGTTGTGTATAATTATTGATACACTCCGTAGTGTCGATGACGTGATATTTATGAATCAATACTTATGAATAACTCTAATATAAAGGGTTCTAAGTAAAGTAATAATCCCATTAATTTTTGGTATACGTTTTATAGTACTGAATCTAAGATAATCGTGCATGCAATAAAGTTATAAAATCCGCAGTCTAATGATTACTAACATCCGGCGGAATAGGATTAAGGTAAAAGACCCCAATACTTGGATGTTTAAGGTATGGAGGAAACGTCAGAGAATTTTTCACTTATATATATTAAGTCAAATTGTATTAAACGATTTTGTAATTACATGATAAATCGTGTTTATTTTATCCAGGGACTTCTACTGAAACATAAAATACCGGTATTTTTCGGTTGTACCTTCGTCACCCTTATAGAAACCGAAATACGAAAATATTTTCGGTTTTCCTATTTTATTACAAGTTTCAAGATATTTATAAGCAGTTATTTAAAATCGGTACTATTTTATTACCGTGTAAAAAAAATACAGCGGTCACTCGCCTGGCGGACTCGCACTCTGATTGATCAGTGTTTTTCGTTAATATCTCGTTAACAAAGCCTCGGATAACATTTTTGCTAAGGAAAACTTCTTTCAAATCACCTCACGAATCTCCCATTTCCGGGTCCTCTAACATTTTTGTTACACCCTGTACAGAAATCAGTGAGCTATACATGTACACTGATACGACTTGTGCACCCCATAATGGTAGAATTGAAAACTAAAATTACTACTAGCAGTAAAATTGAAACTTATACAATTTTTGAATTTCTGTTTAGCATTTTTTTCTGATTAAGTTCTCAGAAAAATTCACTTGAAATATAAGATTACATTTCAATAAGATATTAAATCTTTCGTTTATGGTTCAAGTTAAATAAAGCAATTTGTAGAAGATTAACTGTTCAAAGATTTGTTGAATTTTTGTTGACAATTCCAAAATTAATGCATTGAATGTAATTGCAAATTAATTTACCACACCTTTAAACTTTAAGACTTAAAGATATTAGTAGATTTTTTGGAGAGGAATTTACTTTAGACTACACTGTACATATGGAAAATTACTATATGAATATCGTATTTATTCAATTTACGTGTGAAAAATATAATAAGTAAAGAGATGTAAAAAAAAAGGAATGATACGATTGTGTATATCTAATACATAATATAGTCGAATAAATCTCAGTAGTATGGTACGCTAGTAGCTACAGATTTTACATCAGTTTGATCATAAAATGTCATAGAATTCTTTGCAAAGCTTATAACACCAAAAGGAGCGAACTTGTCAACCCATTCTTTGTTTTGATCTATATTTAATAGATAAGTTGCGATTTGCTTTGTTAGGTCACCTGTAAATTAAAGTGATAATATATAATTGACTGAATACAAAAAGATGGTACACATAGTCTTCTGTTTCCATTTTTTTTTATATTCTCAATTTGTATCATACCAGAATGTGTTTTTTTCACCATGATGCGATACGGTGGTAAAGGTCCCAAACTTGTTAAAATTTGAACTGACTCAATTCCTGGTAGTACATTTTTGTGGCACTTAATAATGGGCGATTCGACAATTCCAACTTCTGCTTGTTTTCCTGCCACCATTTGCAGAGCAGCAACTTGTGTGTCAACATCTGAAACATGATTTTTTCTATTAGACATTCTTATGACTTATTCTCACAGTAACAAATATATAAGTATTTAAAGTAATTCACAAACCAAGAGTGTTGCCAAAGAAGGCTGGATTTTCGCCTCTAGTGTATAAATAATTAAATATCAAGGCTGCTGTTCCGATTTGTTTCTTCCGGTCCGGCAGGGAACATCGATAACCACGAAGATCCATAATGTCCTGCAATTTAATATGTATACATATATATTAATGTTTTCAAATAACATTTTCAATTGGTTTGTATTCTAAATTTTTATTTTACTTCTACATGTGGAGCACGATCTGTTGCCACAATCAAGTCGGCGTAAACACATGGTGAATTATTTTTATTCAAATGATGTTTGAAACAAAAACTTGCGGGTAGAAGTTCACCGTCTTCCCATTCTTCACTTGCTGGCAAGATAGCTGAAAGAAATATCAATTAAAGTGTGCTATGAAATCATACAAGTTTCGTTTAGAATAATAAAACATGTTAGAAAAATACGAGTGAAATTTGATTGTAATATAATTTTTGAAGAATCGGTTGTATACAGGGTGTTCTTGAAAGGTGGTTCAATACTTTGCATTGCAATTTTTATCACAGAAACTATTTATCGTATTGAGTTTATTTGTTCTTTATTTTAATTTAAACTAAAGGGTTTAGCCTATATGAATAAAACTTTATACATTAAAAAACCTTTTTATAACATGGAAAATTATAAACAAATCTTTCTTTTGCAAATTTCTCCCGGAGGGTCAGGTGTCGGGAATTTGGAAAAAATATGACTGTATTCTATGAAATTTTTCCTACAAAAAAAGCTGCTTTTGATAACGGATATATTAAAATTAACTCCGTAATGAGCAGTTGAAGATAGTGGTGCGACCTGTTACAGGTAAGGGAGCCTCAGGTTCGGCGATTTCGGTCGATCCATCGTACCTCTCGGATACCATATTACTTCAATGAGTTCTAAAAATAATATCAACAGGTCTTGTACCCTTCTCACAATCAGTGGTGTCATTTATATCTAAAAGGAAGCGTCTTTGACCTTTTTCATATAGGTTGTTTCGGAAACCGTGGTACAACCGACAAAGACACGAATCATTACATAAAAGTACGATGAAAATATAGAATACAATTTTAAAAATGTCAGTATTTACCTGTTGAAGAAATGATTATGATTACTTTGTTATTAAATAGATGCACTTGGAAATAATGAAGGAAAAAAAAGGATATTAGGTGGGGAAGGGTAGATATGACGGGGTAGCGAGGTAAGATGGAAGGTATCAAATGATCAATAGATTTAGTGTTGATTTCAAATTGTTATAATTTTACCCAAATTTCACTCACAACCGAACTGTGACAGGATTAATATATTAAATTTATATGAAAATCTAGTATAAGAACATACCGATATCAACGATATCCTTTGCAACTGGTCTATCGCTTCTGGGTTCGTATATCAGTACAACCGGTTTTTCAGTCGCGACTTCGATCGCTTCTACGAGTACTTCAAACAAGCCAATCGGCAATGAAGGCACTAGATGTGTCGCCAATACAAGAGGACGTACGCTCAAGAGAGGCCTCGACAGAGGAGGATATTTTCGTGGAACGGCAACATTTGTTGGCTTTTGTCCTTCCTACGAACCCCGATTATGGAATATAACTTAAGCATTTATTTATTTGTGACAATTACATATGTGCCGCTGTACAATGTGAACAGGAAAGTAATCGCAAAAAATGATTCTAGATATAATTACTACAAGGAATAATGATAGTTTTTGGTGTATGCAAGGTGAGTCATGGAAAAACCCTGTTGGTCGGGATAAGAATACACCAACAGTTTCCCCTGCTTGTCGTAAGAGGCGACTAAAAGGGGACACGCGGGATGTCTTTTCACCCCTATTAGGATTCAATGCTATGTAACATCATGACTTTCGAGTAACCTTGAACTTATATGTATATGCGTACAAAATATACCGATGGTAAAATATTTTCCTTTCTATTGGACTGAGTCTAATAAAAATATACTTCTATATACAGTGACTCATATTAGGATTCGAACACGTTGATGTTCGAGAGATTATTACTGTATATGTTTGTTTATAGTAGTGTTAACGAATTGATTGTTTCTTAATGTACTAAAGCACTTGTTGTATTTAGTAGAAACATATCATTTATTTATTTAATGTATAGATAATTCATATAACAAGTGATAAACTAAATAATGCTAAAACTTTATGTCGTAAAAATATTCGGACACCAAAACAAATTACAAGTATCAATTAGTTAGTTTTTCAAATAACTCAGGCCAGACTTATACTCATTTGTCTGCCCACCAGAGATATATGCAAATTAAACTTACCGATCCTTTGACAATTGGAACCATTTTGTAATTCTGTGTTTTTTTGTTTGCCTTTTACCACTTCGATATTCCTCGATTTTATAGCTTCACACGTCAAGTTTTCCTGTTTAGCATCTGAAGTACTTTGGGTCTGTGATTGCACCTTTCCTTGATTCTTGTCGCCTGCTTCTTTACTTCCTTTCGCTAAACGACATTCGAAGGAGGTGGCAGCAGTATTCTTTAATTTCTCCATTGGTGTTGGTACAGTTTTCTTTAAATCAGAGTTAATTTCGGTTTGAATTGGCTTATCCGGTGATATGTCCTTTGTGGATATTGACATCTTTCTTCTATATCTAAACAGGAAAGTTAAAAAATGTACAGAATATAAACTTCTTTTGAAAATGTTTAAAACCTTGACATTGTGTCAGATTCCTAACTCCATACAGATAGTCCTAAAAATTTGTGATTGTGAATTTTTAATAGCTATGACAATACTTGTAAGATTTAAAACGAAAAACGTGGAGCGCAAGATAATAGTAAGGAGTGTAGAGAGTAGCTGCCGTTGAGAAAACTCACACAACACTTCATATCATTTGCAGTGAAATAAAATTGTTAGCGACTTAGGTGAACTATCTATTGCATGCGCCCCACGTTTTTTGTTTTAAATTTTTTTTCCTCTGTTGTCTTTTTCCTTTCTTTTTTTTTATTTTAGTATTTGATATTATATATTAAATATTATGTACTATCTTACACAAATTACAAGATTGAAAATGCCTTTATAAGTGTTTTCATATTTATGTACTACAACAACATTTTTCCGTGTGAATTCTTCATGCCGAAAGTTTCAACGCCTGCGATTGTCAAGCAGAAATGAGGTAATAGTTAGTGAAATTTGACATAATACATAACATAAATATGACAACTCTCTTGTAAAGGCATTTTCAATTTTGCATTTTGTGTAAGATAGTACATAATATTTAGTATATAATATCTAATACTAAAATAATTATTTAAATAAAAAAAAATGTTTAATATACCACGTTTTTAAGACGGACTAAAAAGTATAAAATAATTTTTCCTAGCCCCATACAGATTCCTAACTCCATACAGATAGTCCTAAAAATTTGTGATTGTGAATTTTTAATAGCTATGACAATACTTGTAAGATTTAAAACGAAAAACGTGGAGCGCAAGATAATAGTAAGGAGTGTAGAGAGTAGCTGCCGTTGAGAAAACTCACACAACACTTCATATCATTTGCAGTGAAATAAAATTGTTAGCGACTTAGGTGAACTATCTATTGCATGCGCCCCACGTTTTTTGTTTTAAATTTTACAAGTATTTTCATAGCTATTAAAAATTCACAATCACAAATTTTCAGGACTATCTGTATGGGGCTATGTAGGAAAAATTATTTTATACTTTTTAGTCCGTCTTAAAAACGTGGTATATTACATTTTTTTTTTGTTTAAATAATTATTTTCTGCTTTTTAGTCTTGTTTATTTTTTATTCTTTTCAATTAAAGCTCACTAAAAGATTATCGCAAAAAAATAATAAAAACAAATTTTTCAAAGAGGCCTTTTCTACGCATTAGCAAACATTTTATTATTACTTCTTTAATTATTTCTTTATTATTTCTATCCAGATTTATAATCCTGATTACTAACACAGATTCCTAATCGAGATTCCTAATCCGGATTGAACCTTACGGTTCAAAAGATACAGCCTTTTAAAGGTAAGACAGACAGACGGACGGACAGATAGCGTGAGCTTAGTAATAGGGTTCCGTACGGAACCCTAACGAACAGACAGGCAAGGAAGCGAATTAATATTGCATTGTCATCTAGTTCTGAGCTATGTTTAAAGTTTCAAGTCTTTATCTCATCGGGAAGTTAGTTTAAAATCAATTGCAAAATTTGTACCGAACAGACAAATAGACAGACAAGAAAGCGAGTTAATAAAAACGTGGTAAAATAAGAAAAAAGAAAGGAAAGAATACAACAGAGGAAAAAAAGAAAAAAAAAAGGGTTATACGTCGTCTCTTGGATTCGAACCCGTGTCTACAGCGTGCTAAGCAGGTATTCTACCGTCGTAGCCTTGGCCCTTTTTTGGTGGAAAATTTTATGTAACTAGACTACGTGACACATGCAAAACTTTAAACCAAAATATCTCGAACACCAAGGCCCATTCTGAAGAAACCCATGAGGGTTTTGTAATACTATACATATGTGTCCTTTAATTTCCACATAATACCGTTCCAAAGGCGATTTTCACAACCGTGCCTTCCCCTTTTAGATTTTCTCTGCTTACGTTTTGTAATATTAATAGTTTTGACGGTATTACAAAATCAAATTTCTACAATACCCTTGACTGGTTCTTTTATTATATAATACTCTCTATGACACTTAAAACATATGGTTACCAGGGACTTCTACCAAAACGTAAAATATGTACCGGTATTTTTCGGTTGTACCTTCCTAATTTTTTCGGTCTTTCTATTTTATTATAATTTTCAAGATATTTGTAAGAAGATATTTAAAACCGGTATTATGTTAGCAAAATTATACCGAAACTGATATAGTACCGAAATCAAAGTACTCATGTACCAGCATTTTTCTGGTAATATGTATAGTGTGATCGCGAGTCAGTCGGAACGACGCGACGCGTCGATCTCAAACGCCAAATTTCGCAACATCAACCGGCCGCCTTATATCGTCTGTCTTACGTTAGAAGGAAATAGTTAGAGGAAGTTATCTAGAAAGGGGGAGCAGGAAAGCCCAGCATGAAAGTGGACGTGGAATATAAACAAACGAAAATTTGTCGTCGAGATCGGTGGCGAAGCGTGGAGGTTCGTCAGTCTAATACCTGAGCATTGAGCGAATACATACTAACAACAAGGTAAGATTTTTGAACTTTATTAGTATACTATTGTGTAGTTTGTTAGTTTATTTTTAGATTATTAGTGTTAGTGTTAGTGTTTAGTCTTTTAATACGTTACTATTTGTTGATTATAAAATACCGGTATTTATTTCGGTTTTTGGTAATATATCGGTTTCAGGAATATCTGAACCTACCATCTATACTATAGAACCCCCGAAACAATACGGGTATTTATTTCAGTTTTTGGTGATATAACGGTTTTGGTATAGCTATGCTGGCATAATACCGGTATCAAAATTATGCCGAAGTTCCTTCATATATCTAATTGAATTTAACAATGATCAAGATTGTATTAAGAACTGTAATTATATTCATCTGTGTGATAAAATGAACATAATACAAATCAATTGCGATTGATCATATTTATCCTCATATTTATAAACCCTGTATCGCGTTAA
The DNA here is from genome assembly GCF_001272555.1 of Dufourea novaeangliae. Taxonomy (NCBI): domain Eukaryota; kingdom Metazoa; phylum Arthropoda; class Insecta; order Hymenoptera; family Halictidae; genus Dufourea; species Dufourea novaeangliae. The sequence goes on along the minus strand of NW_015373895.1, from coordinate 18,565 downwards.
TAAGATAAAAACGGTACTGAACATGTATCGACACAAATGATCGCATACGAAATTATGTTTCAAAATTTATAACCGTATGCACATATTAGGGATTTGTAAGCTACATTTAATGTATTCACTAATTCTATAATTAGATATAATTTCCACATTAGAGTGTTTAATATTAAAATCATCCATTTGTTGCAAAGAGAAATATACTGTCTTTAGTAGCTACAAAATTACTAATCACAGGGATACATATATTCGAAGTAAAGTAAATATGTATAGATTTGTGAGAAAAAAAGAAGAGGACAAAGATTCATTATTTTTTATGCATAATGCCATAGTTTGAATAGATAGTTTTAATTTTCGCGCAATGGCGATACCGTAAAGTTATTTAAATTGATAAGTATATAATTTTTGTATCATATGGAAGTGGTTGCCGAGACGAGTTCAACAACATATTCAAGGTCACTATGAAATACAAAAATGAAGGAAATACTTAGTACTTGGATGCACTCTGTTCGGATATCTTCCGTTATACAATAATACACTTGTTCTGTTATCACCTTCGTAATAAATATGTAACATGTCTTCTATTTCTTCAGTCGAATAATAATACATTGTTCAACGGTAGTATTCTACTAAATAAATGAACATACAATAAATGTTATACTACCTTTTTTTTCTACACGCTTCTTGACAATCGTCAATATTTGCAACATGTGAACTTTTGTCTTTAATGTGAAGAGGCAGAAAAGCAATTGAAGGAATCAATTTTTTTGTCGGACTTTATATGTTTTCTGATGGGAAAAGAAATAGATTTTCGTATCTTCCCAAATAAAAGCGACGATTAATGGTTTTAAAAATACTACTGTGTTGTAGGTTCTTGAAATCGTCTCGATGGTATCGTCATTCCACGCAAATCAATAAAAAACCATTGCAAATATTAAAAATCTATTCAAGTCATCGTATGCCGTGTAAAATATGTATAGTGAAAATTTGTCCTTTTTTATTTTTAAAAACGGTGGAAATTAATAGTGTAAACACTGTATATTATTATGAATTAGTTTACACTGTGAAGTATATATTATTTATTATAAGTTTACAAACCGCGGCCCCAGTGTCATAATTACGAATAACCTTACTATAATGATGTACAAAATACTATTAAATTTCTGCGCTAATTACAATTTTATTGATAGTGTCATATCATCACGTGTGAAGTAAAGTCACCATTTATTAACAATGCTGAATGTATGTGTTTCATAAAATTTTGATCAAACACCTAACCCATTTATTTGACACTGACAAATGCATAACGACCAATAAAAGTAGAATAGTTTCTTGTTGCGTCACAGCGAGTACATACTAAATAGTAAACATTATAAATAATGAAAATAAACATCGTTTCGTAAAGAGCTTTATTAACCTCGACAAACTTCAATTCTAATAATGTGCACTTCGAGTGTATGACTTCTGGATCAAGTCCTTTCGAACAAGTATAAATGGAATTTCACCTTACCCTGTGTCCTGTGTTGTGTTGTTTTTCAAATGGGCTACACTGGAATGAAACAGCTGTTGGAGACAGGAATCGTAAAACAGACGACGAATGAATAAGAAGATTATCGCTTTGAACGAGAAGTATATCTGACGAGTGGTCGAGCCGGTACGCATTCGTGAATAATCTTCAGTCGATTGCCGCGTGATGGCCGCGTGTACGAGTGGGTCGATGTTATTCCATTTCAGTACAGGTTCCAGCGATATCGGTTGTAAATGGAAATATTCTTATAATATGTCTCTTTGACATTTTAGTATACTACACATGATTCGAGATCATAAATTCGATAAGAAACAGTTGTTATATTCTACAATAGAATATTCCTTTCTAAATTCTTCATACCCAGCTACTCCATTATCCGAACAAGTTATAGAAATATTTTCACCTTTGTACAAGTATTTGACACGCTCTATATGTATATACTTCTTACATCACACTAAATCTAAATTGACTAAGAGACATTTTCATACGGTAGTCTCTCTTATCCGTTTTCGGTTTACCTGGCCCCTGCTTTAGCTGAGCATTTTCATCGAGGGGCCCACTAGGAATACATACATATAAAGTTTCTTCCATAAGTATACTTCCCGTGCTACTGTAAGTAGCTCTCCTGCTGCCCGTAGTAACAACCCCAAAGGAATCATTATTTCAATAAAAGAATATATTTCTTAAATTTCATTTGACAAAAAGTGAAAGAAAAAATTTTATTGTGTAAAGAGTTTAACGCGACAGTAATTTTTTGCACAATCAAATGTATGGTAATGCAATTTTTTTATCGTTTTTTTACGATCATTCAACAAATGAAATTTCGCCGGGGATCTTGATGAAAGATAATTATGTCTGTGTGTCATCTAACACACGCATTTGAGTTTAGAATCTTTTGTCTAGGAATATTGTCAATCACAAATTTTGAAAATAAGTTTTGCCTTTCGATCAATACTTATGTTGATGTCAATGTTAAGAGTGTGATCTAATATTTCCAAGCAAAATGTTTATTATCGACGCATTCAACGAGTCTTGCAAACGGACGAAAGTCCCACCGACCCGTGGATATCCGATTACGGCCGATGAAGACCTCATCCGGGCGCATCACCCATCAGAGGCACTCCTTGGACTTTTAGCTTATCTTTTTGGAGATGGTTATTACATATACGTCTATGCATGTATGTATATATTATCACATACGTACTATGTCGCGCGATATTTTGTTTCTGGTTCGATTAGAGTTGCTTTACGTCTGGCAATGAGTCACGTGACAAACATTGCAACCTTTCTCATGTCATTCAATGTCACATGTTCCTGCTAGTAGATAGAGAAAATCGTGTGACACACCCGAACCATTGCGCATTTTCAGCAGCTATCAACCCAGATAGCATACGACACCTTGAAGACGTTCATTTTACGGCTGTTTTAGGTCTAAGGCGGCTGTAAGCCGTCTTCAAGGCGTCACTAGACGACATGTGCTATCTGGAAAGTCTGATTAGTAGTAGTAATATTCCACAAATAAAGATTCAATGGACAAACGTACTAGGGACTAGTCGGAAAACCTTGAACCCGTAAAACCCATTCTTTATTAAAAGGGTTGCTATCTGCTCAGAAACCATTTAGTCCCCTGACTTCTCAACTAACCCGGGCGGAATTATTAGACACTCTTTAAGGAATAACATTTTTTAAAGTAATTTTCGATGACAACAGCAAAGGTAGCAGTTTCTTTCTTCTTTTAAATATCTTATTGGATTCAGAATAAAATAGAACACTATTACTACTAGGCTATAACTGCATAAAATCCGCAGTATAGTAATTACAAATGGAGTGTATTTGCTACAAGTTCACTCTCTTTCGATGGATAACAGTCTTTATAAGGATTTTTATAGTTTTACAACGAAACTTATACAGTGATAGAAAACGTATATAGTGTGTGTAATTAATTCAACTTTTTAAATTAATTGTACTGTAATAATTGAGCAATATTCAATTTTGACACTGAAAAACACGTCTGAATTATTCAATTCAACTTTGTCATAGAGAAAAAATCTTGAAAGATGTACGAGGTGTTTTTAAAAGGTGGTGCAAAATCAATAAAAGATTATCCTATCGCATAATTACTTTAATGTTTACATAACTTGTAAGTGTCTACTTAAACGCATGCAACATCATAATACCAATTTTCTTCAAATTCACAAGTTAATGCATGTAGATTAATTGTATTAGAGATACGATCCGATAAGTTTATGAAAGTTGACATCAGAACGATTAAAGTTGAATATGAAGTTTTCGAGATATGAAATAGTTAAGTATCGGGTAGTTCATTATACTAGAAACATAACATTTTTAGTTACCTTGAACTGAAATATTTCGAAGAATCCATTGCGCTTTGTCGCATTTATACACATTTAGTGTCCTCCTATCTCCAGTTTTAATTATTAACAATATTGATGTTATTTAAAACATCAACAACTCGTTATAAATAAAATGTCACCGTGCAATATTCTAGTTTTCGAAAGTCAGTCGTTTGTAGAAAGCTAGACGGAACACATATTTATACACAAATCATGCTTATTACGTTTTACGAAACTATTCTTGCGGTGTATTGGAATTTTCATAACGGTAATTTTAAGCGCGTGTCTCCGGGATCACCAATAAGATGTTCTAGGTTATGATATTTTCACTATCATCGTCATTTTTGTTATCGTTTATTAACTGGCGAATTTATATGTTACGTAATTAGCAGAATTGTGTTTGTGTATCTTTGACCAATTAGCAGACATCGTCTTTATCGTATCGTTATGGTTCACAGATAATGTCATAAACGAAAAGTATTGACGAAATTCTTGTACTTCGCTATTTTTCGACAGAAAATTCTTCCATAGAGGTTAATGTATTATTCCTACACACACATCTTGTGAATATCCTCGGAAACTAAGGCCGACCAGCGGGAACATGTATAGGAAAAAGTTGTTCAGAATGATGACCTTCACAACATATGTCAAGGTCAAGGTCATCTGAGCTGGGTCCCTGTTTGTAAATATTTACCTAATAAAGTATTGAGGTATTATGTGGAAAAGTTACTAATTCCTGACGTATTTCATATAAAATGTTTGAAATATATCATGAATTGTTAATTTTTTCTCGACTTATCAGAAAATTATTACTGCTATGTAATGGTCCCTCTAATAGTATATAACTTATAATAATATTAATGTCTAACTCGGTTAGCGTCTTTTAGCCATTACCTTCTAGGTAGCACATGACGCCTTGAGGACGGCTTAAAGGCGCCTTAGACCTAAAACAGTCGTAAAATGGGCGTCTTCAAGGCGTCATGTGCTATTTGGGAGCTGTGATCCGCGAGAAAAGAAACAATGAAATTGCCACCAATATTCATACAGTTATCTGAGAAATTCTTGCGATCAAAACTGAACTTTGTCGTCGTGTATACATCGCGTTTAACGTCTAAGTGATTCCGTAAAATATCGTGAACAGCCAAACGTATAGGTATAGTGGAAGATTCATAACCCGGGTGTCAGAAGAATGCGGAGTTTCGATTGCGTGGCAATTCTACATGAATTTGCTTCAAGTGGAACTGAGGTCAATAATTTATGCGATTCGCTAGTCAGAGCAAGATCGCTCACGAGCGCAAACAGGTGTACCGGAAAAAACCTGATGATTCCGTGTAACGTCAGCCACGAAGTCAAAATTAGCTGCTGACTAAGGCTTCTTTCACACAAGTGTTTTTGCTGAATCTGGCATGCTGTGATGATAAGCAAAATTAAATGAATATTTATAGAATATATTCTAATACAGGATGTTCGTATACTAGTGTCAGAAACGTTGAATGACGATTCTACATGCCAAAAGAAGTTGAAAATCAAGAATAACGAGATTGTGTTAAAAGCGTTGTTGCTTAATTATTAGGTGTCGAAAATACGGGTGAAGTGCGTCTGACGCAGCGACGGGTCGTTCTACTTAAAAGGCACGCGAGTCAGCTGATTCACGGACTAAATTAATGACCGTTACTGCTCCAGCAATCTGCAGTGAGTGATCAAATTTTCAGTCACCTGCATAAATTGACGATTTCACGATTTTAACTGTACTTTTTATAATTAACTGTGTTTTTTTATAAAATTCAGCTTCTAATATGATAGGAGAAAACTGTGTCAAATTGACACAAGTGACGGATGAGGGTTAACACACATCATTACTTACCTGGCTCATAGGATAATGTCCTGAACGATTTACCACGTGGCAGCACGGTGTCCGATAGTGTGCTGCAGTAAAAATATTAAAACATTTCACAATTTCTGAAGCATTAAACTTTTGGATTAACAACAATCAACAACTGCACAACAGCTGTTCTAGGAGCGCGGTTTATTAAATTTCAAGAAACGAAACTTTTGCGGTGCATAAAACAGTTTCGTCTGTCATGACGATGGGCGCGCGAACGGAATTGGTAAACGGGTCACTGTCATTGGATAGTTCGTAAGACGGAATTGGTTTTCCGATATAATAGCGTCAGTTCTAGCACAGTTGACACGTCGACTACGAAGTCGACGTTACGAAGCGATAGAAAGAACTGCCCAACGATGAGCGAACGAAACGAGTTCCTGTCATTCCTTCCTCTTCTTGAGCCTGCCGTCGCCTTCACTTGCCTCGCTAACGTCATTGTACGCGATCATAGTCATGGGCTCATCATCTGACTCGATGCCTGGTGCCTCGGTGCTGCGTCTGACGTACGGTCGTATACACAGGTCCGGAAACTCCCGTGGTGGGGGTGATCTCTTGACAAAGCCAAGTGGACTTTCGAACTTTGCCACGAAGCGAGGGCACTACGGTCTTTCGATCCAGTCATGGACCTAGAAATAGGACCTTGCTTTTCTTTTGACCGCACATCGCAGAGAGATAGGAGCAGGCGACTGGAGGGCGATGAGGAGAAGGACTGTTACACGCATGTAACGCCGCCACTACAGCCGTAGGAGTATTCCCCACCAACAGGCCCATTAGAAACAGAGGAAAGTTACTCCAGTTATTGTCCTCTCTTTCTAGTGCCGACTTCATCCCTATCATAAGACCGCGCAGTCTATTATACATGTCTATGGTACACATATCTACGAACAACTGTCGTCTTCACCAAGCACAAGATTTGAAGTTTAAAAAATGTAGATTAATACAATTTATTGCTTTAGAAACAGTAGTCATAAGAACATTGTTACAATCATATATAAATGTTTGCAACAGTTGTCATTGGGCACACCTGTTAAGCACATGTTTACTTCATATTTGAATAGGTTTCACAGCGTTATATGGACAGCATTCGTCTTGATCAAGCACTCGACGTGTAGCTTAAAGAACGTAGATTAATCCATTGATAATAACAATAAACGATCAGAACACTGTTAAAATCAGATTTAATCGCGGAATACCACTATTTTTCGACCGGTGGCGCCACTCGTGGCAATTCGCTCAAACTGCTAGCTAAATCATACCGATAGGTGAGTGAAAATTCCTAGTGATGGAAAAAAGCGAATATCTCAGTAATTAAACGCTGAAAATGAACGTCATTAGTCTCAAATTACTCCCGACGATCCCGTGCATCGACCCAAAACCGCAGAACCTCATAATCTGAATATGATCATTATCCTTATGATCATGAATCATTTTAGACCTCATAACTCTGATAACACAGTACAACACATAAAATTTTTTGCAATTGTCAATAAGCATTTCTGATATACCTTTATGAGCTAAATACGAATCTGCAAACCGTTTCTTTCCAGCACGTCCAGTTGTTGAAAAAATCAAATTTGAAATGTGTCGTGCCTTTACAGTAATAGTTATTGAGTTTCTTTTTACAGAAATTAATTCTCTGGACTCTTTCAAACAAAATGATGTAAATTGTTATTAGATTATAGACATCTAAATATGTTTAAATAATGTTCACAGTGAAAAGCAAACCGAAAATGCACTACTTTTTGTTGATATTCTTTAATTTATTTAAAAAACTAAAGGTCTAGGAGAAAATCTAACCATAGCACGCGATAGAGCAGACCTTTCTGCTTAGGAAAGTGTCAAGGAAAGATACAAAATCTGTTTTGTTTTAAACAGCAAAACCCGCGGCGCCGACAGTGGTGGCCATGTGCGCCTAGCGCTTCCGTTACGCTAAGCGGCAGGCAAGGCGACCGCTGTCATTGAGTACTACTTCGCCGCCGCGTGTTTTGCTGAACTATTTGGCTTCCCTATTTAAAACAAAACAAATTTTGTAACTTTCCTTGATCCTTTCCTGAGCAGAAAGGTCTGCTCTATCGCGTCCTGCGGTTAGATTTTGATTTGGATTTTCTCCTAGACCTTTAGTTTTTGAAATAAATTAAAGAATATCAACAAAAAGTGGTGCATTTTCGGTGTGCTTTTCACTGTGAACATTATTTAAACATATTTAGATTTCTATAATCTAATAATAATTTATATCATTTTGTTCGCAGGAATCCAGAGAATTAATTTGTGTAAAAAGAAATTCAATAACTATTACTGTAGAAGCACGACACACTTCAAATTTTATTTTTTCAAAAACTGGACGCGCTGGAAAGAAACGGTTTGCAGATTCGTATTTAACTCATAAAGTTCTATCAGAAACGCTTATTGACAATTGCAAAAATGAAAAAAAGTTAAAATTTGTTGAACAGTGTAACTGATCGAATTTTGATACACCGTTTGAGGGATATACTTCCGGGCTCTAAAGATTTAAAAAATGCCAATAACAGAATCGATTTTTTTGGTCCTAAAAATAGAGAATGGCCCCGTAATCTACGGCAATGAAACGAATATTATTCCCTTCGGAGTCGTCAATCGATCAATGCTGTCCGCGTAGTAACGTGGCTCCAAGGAGACTCCGAACTGTTTTATTCGTACTGATAGAAATTCGGAAGACACACGGTACAGTGGCAATCAATTCATACGAAATAATGTCGAAAATTACTAGTGCCACAGGATTAATGGATGCACGTATTCGACTAGTACAGCGTCCTGAAACTAAGGTACTTATATAAATATGTTTATATACACAGTAGAATCAATTTTGTACGAGTAAAATCCAAGCCAAATGCGGAAACAGATAGCTACAGATTTATAGACAGATTTCGTCGTTATCTGCTGCCAATATGCTACCAATCTGCATGCATATGATTATCTGGGTTACATTTGCGTAAGATTTTATAATCAGTACAATAAATTGTAGCTCAATTGATGTCCCAGACAGGAATATATTTTGTGTTGCAGCGTGTGGAACTTTCAGGATCTGCTAAACCAGCTCCTTTTATACTTCGACCCTTTTCTGGTCTTTTCAATCCTTACCCTTATGGTTGTTCTGTACTGTGTAATCATCCGGCCGATTGTGAAGCGAAAGATGTTCTACGACGAGCTAAAAATTCATGGGTAAGAACTGTCACTTAAATTAATGAAAAGTACTAAAAATTGTGCAAAAGAGTGGGAAATAAGTTTTGTTTCCCGACACGATATAAATTATTGTCAATTGACTTTGGTTGAATTAAAATATTTGTTTCTTAGGCAACCGAGGGAAAAGCTCTCTTGTTGCCAGAAGAAATGGACATGATTAGAGCAAGTGTAGCGGCTGCTGCCGGTACGATGGACGCATTTGGACATGCCGAAAACTTAGAAATGATTAACGTTGATCCAACTACCGTCCCCGAGGAATTATTTCGAAAATATACAGAGACAGATTCCAGGCCATTAACTCCAGCTCCCACTCTTGCTAGTGGACCCGCGTTAACAAATAGACCCCAAGAGGAATTTCTGACAACCTGCAATCCACAAGAACGGACTACGTTGATCTTAGATCTCAGAGCAAACTCGAAGAAACAAACGGTTTGTAATGAGTAGACTGCCGATTTTTATGCCAAATGACATTTCATACGGTAATTACTAAAGACAAGAATAAAAGTAGAAATTTCATTCCCTCCTTAAGCATTTTATTGGACGAAGAATAAAATGGCAAATTCGTTACATCCGATGAAAGTTTTGTTTTTTATTGTATCTGATAATGATTTATATTCAAATAACGATCTATATTCTTTACATGTTTAGGAAAACGAAACTTTTACGTGGCACGCTTTGACTTTAGAACCGCCGCCAACTTCTCGAAAAACCAATATTACTATACCAAAATCACCTCTCCGACATCGATCACGTTCGCCGAACCCATCAACAAATGTGTCAGCTTTGTCCGCATGTGAAGACGCACATGAACCGGTAAAAATTTTATCTAAAATTCCAGAGTCGATTTCATATTCAAACAGGGAATCCTAGATAGTTTAAAGAGGCTGCTCTATAATTAAAAATTTGATATTTTTTTTAGAATTTCTTTCCAAGGTAAAGTGTTAAGTAAAATTCTATAACACTTTTCCTGGTCATTAAGAGATACATACACGATGATACGAGATTAATTTATTAACTACTAAATCGGCTTAGAACAGAAAATAAGAGCTATGTCTCTGTTTTTCGAAAGAAGAGCCCCGAAAGGTAGGCCCGACTTTTCGCGGTGTTGTCGCGATCGCGAGACATCTACGGCACTTGTGTCTCTCCTACTCCTCGCGTCTTGGCCAATGACGTTCGACCGTCGACGTGCGTCCTTGTCTACGGTCGTCTGTCTCCATTGCACGTATTACAAATCTCTCGAGAAGGACCTACCTACAGTTTCAAGTAGTGGGAACTGTGTTCGGCACGCGCCCGTCAATCATCTATTGTCTGGAAATTGGCGGAGAATGTTGACGAGACGCTGAACGTTTTCACACGTCAAGAGTTAAAATACATGAATAAGAAAAAGTTTATTTCTTTTGAAAGAATGTATTGTATACAAATATTGAGCAACATATTAAAAGGGGATTAAATTACTACGTAGGTTATTAAACGCTACACGTGGAAATCGCAAGATAAAGAAGGAAGTTGGTTTACCGAGCGTCTAAGCGGGAGGTTCTCATGCCAAAGTACCGGAGGATGGAAAGAGACACATAGTGGCATTGAGACCGTGACAACGTCGCACGAAATACGCAGCTCGCGTTGGATCCCCACCAGGCCACGCGCCGAGGCAGGGCGATCCCCGAGGGCTCTTCTTTCGAAAAACAGACGATAGTTATAATCTGGAATAGTATTGAGTTACGATTATGTCACAAAGCTAATACCTATTTTAAAATACGCTATTTCAAAATAGCAGTGTTCTAAACGAAAATACCGTTTTTATGCTTAAGAGGTAAAATGAGGTAATGAGGGTAAATCTATGATAGTAGTCTTCATAAATTTTATTTTACACTAATATTACTTTTGTTAAGAGTTCAAGCAGAGATATAGAAGAGGAGAATTCAGGAAGAATCAACAAGGACTTTGTAATTATTCGCCGGAGAGGAAAGCGCTTACGGAAAGGGAAAAATCGGAGTGGTTCGACATATAGGCAACATACAGAAGTTCACGATTTATTAGAACCAACTGAAACTCAAATATCGCACATAGGAGATGGTTCTAGAAGAACTTCGTTAGTACAGACACATTATCTTCTAATTGTCAGTAACACCGAATCACTAAGAGACAGTTTACAAAGTTCTTGTTTCTCTTGTTTTCACAACACTTTATCGTTATATTCATCCACTTCGTCACATCGTTTCATTATATTATACTGAAACTGTTTTGCTTGTGTAAGGTAAATAATGAAATATTTACACTTTGTGTATGTTTTTTTATTGTAGAATTCACACGTCCAATGGTGATACAGAAAATCCGTCTTTAACCCCGAAGAAAGCAACAGCTTTAACTAAAGTACCTTCCATAATGTCGACCAGTTTCATTGAAATCGATATTTTGAAACATTTACTCAGGGAATTAGATCGAGATAAAATAGAAGCAGAATTTTCACTTAAGGTGAGATATGTGATTAAATTACATTTTTCAGGCAAATTGAGCAGATGTAAGAGTAGTAGCAAGAATTAAAGTGTTAAGATCGATTTAAAAATCAATCGTCATTACTCACGACTATGTTGAACACAGAAATTTCCATGAACGATAGCGACAATATCGAGGGTAATAGTAAGTTATTTTCTTTCTGCCACATCAGCGAAGACTTGCCTTTGAGGAAGCCCTTCGAATTAAAGGAGAAAGCTATTCACGTGGAAGAGGATACCACACACCTTCGAACCCCAAAATAGAAAATACACCAAGAGTATTTTCCCGAAAAGTAGTTCGTTTCGAAATTCTGGGCAGTGAGAGTCTACTTGGTACGCATAAAAAAAATGCTTATTGAATATTACAATATTATTGCTGTATGTAGATAAAATCAAATATTCTTCCAGGTTTGACAGTATTAGATTACATCGGTAAACACGTATTCGTTTCTTCGGGGAGAAAATTAATTTTTGGTAGAATTTTTAACAAATTTCAAGAAGAAACGTTACGAACTATTACAAGGTATATTTCATCTACAGACATTCGCGAAGCGCTTGAGGAAGTTATTGGAAAGCTGATAACCGCGGAACAAGAAGTATATTTAAAATCAATGATCGGTGAAATCAATGAGTCACTAAATTTTCGAAGTTGGTGTGGTTTGTGTGCTACAGTGGAACGATTACTATGCCCACTTCCACACAAAGAAATTGATCCGCCATCATGGTTGGAAAGAGTCGACTTTGAAGCTTTGGAACGAAGACTTAAATCCGTCGATGTGAATCCTCAGTTGGCTATATTTTTAAGGGAAATTCGGGACAAATAAAGTAGTGAAACGAAACTCAACACTGATTAATAACAATCGTACTGACAAACTTTGCTACTCGAAATAAAGTAATATTATCACTAATAGTAGATTCCGTGAAGGTTTTTGCGTTTATTTACATAGTAGATTTGAAACCAGATAACTTTAATCATGAAAACAGTTTCCATTACATTTGCCAACTTTTTTTACAACGTTCATTCTTATTCTTTTAAACTGAAACTGGAAACGTCAGTTATTAAAATATATAATGATTTTATAGGTTAGAATGAAGTTGTCTTCTCAATAATACGATTACCGACATCTAACTGAAAAACCCGACCTGACTCTATACTGTTATTACTCACACTAAAAGTTTGCATACTGTTACGATTAAGAAAAATTAAAATCAATCATCTCATGCATGCGATGATTCGGGAAAATGAACAAATTTGTTTTAGTAATAAGTAGCTTGTAATATCTTGTGTCGTTACACATTTATACACTGCAGTATTGTAACAATCGTCATTGAATATTTATAAGATCTTAATAATTTCTCATTTTGGGTGCAGAATAATAAGTGGTATGATTTGCATATTTTTATTGTATGTTCATATCGGGTAAGTACTCATTGCTAAACAGAGCTATTTTTTCTTGGGAAGTATATGTATAAAACTTGCATATTACATTATCAAAACTTGTATGTAATGCTATATAAAGAAGTAAGAACAAATATTGTTTTTCATTTAATGTCAGATTTTTTTCGGTACACTCGATTTCCTTGTTCTTTTCATATTGAATACAGGACCAAGTGGAATAAAAAGAAACGTATACGAAAATTACGTTCGTCGCACAATTTTATTGCCGAAGCGAACTAGCTAGTACCTACTCGAACGTATACAATTATTATAACCATCTTCGGTTGGCTACCGGTAATGTACACACGGTTCGAGCTCTTCTCTCATTTCTGTTAACACAATAAATAAAACGGTTTCGCGCACGTTACTGATACATAAACACAATATAAAATTGTTCTGCATTAGTAAATAAATTAAGTAAACGAACGGGTATAGAACGGTGGAGAAGTACAATCAGGACCAGGACATACTTCGTATCGATATAACAATAATATACTACTGGTTGCATTTTCGTATCGTCTGCATTTTCTGTGTGTACACTAAACGCCAAATAAGAGCATAACTGTTCCGTGCAGCTGGAATGAGCACCAAATGTCTCTCTGTAACATAGGCGATAGAATTTGTCATACATGGGGTGACATAATGAAGTATTTCTCAAGACATGAATACTTATGAATTGGCACGTTTGTACTTCACAGTCATTCGATGTATGATGCTACACGAGGCATAATGATGCTCAATTGTTTAAGACGTTGGTAACTAAGATAACCGAGAGGAATATGCGCAAACAAGACAGAAATTCGTCATTTCGCAGTTATGGTCTTATTTGGTTTTTAGTGTATATGGGTACGTGTGTACGTGTGTCTGTTGTGCGGATTTCGACTTTGTAGAGTGATATACTGATGGGCATCGATCAAGTGCTAATTCCTACGTCACATTGTACACAGAGCTAACGTACAAATATAACGACGTGACGATTCGTACGACACTACATTCTAGAGTCTCTATACAGCGCGACGCTAGTCGCCGTTCAAAGGGAGTTTCTGTGGGGCTGTTCCGAGATCTAGATACTTTTCGTTCCGGTTGCGAAAAGTCGCCACTCGGTTGTCATTCTCACTGGGAATTCTTCAATGGTCTCTGCGTTGATTTTCAGTATAAAAAAACTTGCTGCTGCTGCTGCTGCTGCTGGGGGGCAGTGGGGCTGGAGTGTGACAACGGCATACATCATACATGTGTCAGCAATGGGCTAGTTGCCGTTCGTGGAGCGCTGCAACGCTGGGATCATCGCGTCACGATCAGTCCCATATATTTTACCAGCCTTCTTGGCTATGTTACCCAGCATTTCCATAGAACACTTGTGCGCAGACCTCAGCGATACTGCCCACTCCTTTAGACTGATTTCGTCCTAAAAACGTAATAGCATATGCATTGGTGTCCCCATAACAAATGGGTTCGCACGGTCCTGCTTCCAGTACGAAGTGCTGGGGCGTTTACCTATGGCCGTATTTGTTTTTATAATACCTTTATTGTAAGCCACACGTTATCATTCAGTATGGTAGAATTACGTGGGATATCAAAAAGTCTTAGACAAATTTTAAAGAAAATGTTAATTTAAGAGAAATTATGAATCTAAGGAGATTTATTTTTCCACATTGAAAATCTTTAAATAGTTTTAATAACTGCAAAAATGCAATGTAGAAAATATTACGTAAGTAAAGGGGAGGGAGAGGGATTGGAATATATACAATCTTACGAATTTTTATACAGAAGGAGGAAGGGGATAAGAAATCGCCAAAATTACCCTTACGTGATTTAAGGACGACTCCTAATTTGTAAATTCATAAATATTATTAGTTGGTAAATCGTTGTGCAAGAGATCCCGGGTCTTTGCTTTCAAAAAACAATCTGCAGGGGAAGAACAGTGGCCCTGTAGCAGTTGTACTTTCTACATTTACATAATTATACTTGATTACATACATTGATTACATAACTATATTAGTTTCTAAGTACTCATTATCACCAGTAATTTAGTACCAGGTTGTTACAAAATTTATCAATATGTTCAGAATACTGTATAATTTGCCAAACAAATATTTCGTACAGACAAGAAAGAAAAATGTACATTGTACTTATTAAAATCTACAAATTGAAAAATACATTACTTACGTGGTATGTGAGCACTATTTTCCCATCTTTTGTACGGACAACAATACACTGTTCTCCCTTTATGTGTTGAAGATCCGCGCTGACTTCTTCTATCTAATAATTAATTATATTTATTGTTATTTAGCATGAAACAGCATACAATGTGTAAAGGAAAGAAAAATGTTTAATGTTCGAATGAAATTATAATATTCCCTCACATAATCATATGATTCAATTCCTATAACATAATTATAAAGAATAGTTTTGCAATCATGTCATGAGGTTGATCGAAGGGGTACAAAGGCTTCAAAGATATAGCGTTAGCCATAAACCTGACCGACTCTAAAGTTGATGTGTTCGGTAACCTAATCCTGTCACTCGATACCCTTAAGTTGTAAAAATTATGCTCGATCAACGTTCATAGGCATACGTCAATTTGGGATCGGTTTTTCTGTGTTAATATAATTAAACAAATTCTTATAGCGTACTAATTTCAGATGTGAAATACTTGTGGCCCCTTTATTCTTGACGAAAGCTTAAAGTAGCGTACGACCCTTAGTGCAGTGGGACACAATGGGCCCTTGATGATCGAGTACTAATGATTTAAAGGTCGGCCACGTTTATGGCTAACGCTATATCTTTGAAACAGCTATATGTAAGTGTATATCTCCGTGGCTAGGGGATCCTTCCACGGCGTGTAGTCCTTGAACCGTAGGGGCGTGACTCCGGGAGAGTACTTTAAGGAAACGCGGGGAGAATTAGCAGTAGTGGGGGGCCCACGATGTCCTGGCGTCGCATGGGGAAACCCCCGAAAATCACTTGGCTAACTTGGATTGCGTCTGTTGCGTGTGCTAGTTGTGGAGCGTGAGTAGCGTGCGAGAGAAGTGGTGAGGGCGAGGCGCGAGAGAGAGAGAAGAACGGATAGGATGGTAAAACACCTGTAGCCTCTTAGGTAAGCTTCCTCAATTCTTTCTTAGTGGAAAAATCTCGATCTCGTAGTTAGCATGCTAACATCGCGATAGAATGGGTAGCTTTTGTTTAACACGGATCTGTCGCGTATCGCGGAACATGTGTTTGTCGAATGGAATTGAACACTGTAACTTACTCGCGGATTTCCTCCAGGACGCGGTGTAACATCAACGGTGTACTGAAGTTTTTGTACCGATAACTGTACGAGATGGTAGCGTAACATCGAGTTACTTTTGTTTGCGATTTATTTGGAATTGTTCGTACGGAGAATATTGTATCGGGTAATAGCGGACCAGTGAGCTACCTTTTGTTAAAATTGTTAAACCGTAATCTAATGTGACGATAGCCGACCACCGAGCTGTAAATTGTTTACGAAATAGTACCAACTGTTGTAACGCGGCCCCTTTTGGGCAGGCCAAAGATTTATTAAATGTTAGCTTGTCCTTTTGTTGCGCGTAACAATGTATACCTTTGAATGCTTTTATAGAATACTTTTGTAAATAATATGATTACAGGTTTAAATTATTTTTCTTCTTTTTTTTTATCTGCTTACCTGTTGAAGGAAAATTAATTCTGGTTTCACCGTAGACTCTGGATGTAGTTCCAATCGATTCGGATATAATTTCGCGTACCGTGTTTGCCACACACTGGCAAAAGAACCACCTAACTTCTTAATGTATCCATGTAAAATGCAATCTGAACCTACAATACATAATGTCGCGGCTGTAACAACAGCATTCAAAGAGTATAAAATGATTCTTACCTTTTTCATCCGTATCGAATCTCTGTTTCTGTTTTGCCTTCTTTTTATTTTCCAACTACAAAGAAAAACAAAATAAACAAATTAATGTTGAAATATTCCTCAGAGTTAAGGGATAAGAAAAAAAAAAGGTAACGAAGTAGAAACAGATTATACCTTATCCGCTTCGTTATTGACTGTTTCGAATACCGTTTCAGCAACTTCCGCCTGCCATCTTTCAGAAATGGTTAAAGGAAAATTTTTGTAAAGGTCTTGATCTGCTTCCGTTAGTTTGATACCCTTCGTGTCCTCTTCGTCAAAGGATCCTATATCAAAGGCGTCTGCGGCGTTCACTTCACCGCGTGGTGGTATAAGTGGTGGTGTATATTTCTGGAGATAAACTTGTTGCCAGTCAATACCACTGAAAAACGGATGTTCTTTTAACTCGTCCGCTCCTCCTCCCTGGCAACCGAGTCTGTTGTTGATGTCTCTCTCCAGCAATCCTCCCAGAAACGAACGTAGCTCTCGTGAAAATGTTTCCGGTAGTTCAACATTCTGAAATGATTTGATAACATTCGCTTCTATGTTGAGTACTAATTTCGAAATGTTTTAGTCAAAATATGATAACGAGTATTTTTGAACGTTTTTTTATAGTTCAAAAGTTACACTCAAATGTCACCTAAATTTCCGATCCGGACCACTGTGCGGCGGGTTAATCTACTCCAGTTAGTCATACAAAACACATCATAGAATTTTTCAGAATAATAAATGTAAAATACAAACCTTAGTTAGTGTCATTAGATCTATCTCGTGTTTGTCTTTCATCGTATGTTGCCTAAATGGACTGTGCCCCTTTACTAATTTATACAACACACAGCCAAACGAGAACCAATCCGCACTGGAATCGTAGGTTACACCTTTCGAAAGCACTTCCGGTGCCATGTATCCATGCGTCCCACTGAAACAAAAACATTTTTCATTATATCCACCGCCACATTTTTTACAAACATATTACAATTAAATTATAATAAAATTTACTTTAATGTTGCACTTATTTAAAATTATCTGCTGTAAAGTGCAAGTGTTTGGATGAAATAAATTTGTTTTCAACCCCCCACCGATGGTGGACCACTTTCCTGTTCTGCTCACGCAGAAAAATTTGTTGTATTGTTTCAATAATTTAATTGATATGATATAATTCAAAACGTTCATCTATATCGCATTTCTGACAACAATGCATTGACGTCTTTCTTTCCATGCTTTGAACACACAACAGGAAGGACATCTTCCTGTCGTATTACAGCTATCAGTACATGCATATTTCGTGAATAAACCTTCCATTACTCGAACTCTACAAGTTGCTTTATATTTCGTTTTGGTGTTTGTTTATACTAGGGCTATTACTTTTACCCGAGATACGACTCATAATTTTGTAACTTATGAACTGCCACGGAATTAGAAAATCTATATACGAAACATTCGCGTTTTACTACATATATCCTAGAGTACGTCATTACATTAATATTATATGTACACTAAAAACCAAATAAGATCATAACTGCGAAATGACGAATTTCGGTCTTGTTTGCGCATATTCCTCTCGGTTACCTTAGTTACCCACCTCTTCTCCCCTGTGTGGCGGGGGACAGAATACGCCCACGGTAATCCCTGCTTGTCGTAAGAGGCGACTAAAAGGGACTGTTGGGACCGCGGGACGCGGGACTGTGGCACCCGCGGTCCGGTGGGGGGGAGCTCCGCTTCCCCCACCACAGAGAGGGCGCTCCGCCGTCCACTGGCGGAGC